>NC_092419.1:73931803-74201803 GCF_040894005.1 Engystomops pustulosus
AACTTGTATATTTGTCATCATAATGGAAGGGTTGACAAAAAATCATTCTAGGCTGCCCACTGTTTCTCACACAAGCTTTGCTGGCCTTTCGTTTTTACAGTAAGTAACTCCATTTTATAATTATTATTTATTGTACAAAAAATTTCTTGTATTGAGGGAAGAGAAGATGATTTCTAGTTTTTAGCTATTAGATTTAGCTATTAGAGAGATGATTGTTGCGTGGGTAAATGGGATATTTTCGATACGAAGAGACAGCAAGGCAAAACATGGATCCCAGGGAATTTGGTGAGGAATGATAGCTCTTAGCTTAGAGTCAATTGAGTTCCACAAATCTTGGACATTTTTACAATGCCAGAAAATATGTAAAGAGCCTATTTCTTTATTGCATCTCCAACATAAGTTAGATGAGTTTGGGTACATTTTTGCCAATCTATACGGTGTTAAATACCACCTGTATAGTAATTTCCTTGCTGTCTCTTGATGGTTAACACATTTGAATGTTTTAGCAGATAATGAGGATGCATAGTCCCAAGAAGACTTTCTTCAGCTTTTGTTCCCATTTCAACTGAAATGGTAGTTTGCCTTCATTGTCTAATAGAAGTATTTCTTTGTATCCTTTACTGATGCCTTTTTTTAGGCTTCTTTATTATAGAAGAACACATTATATAGAGGTCCTTGACATTTAGGATAGGAGTTAAAATTTAGCAACATTTCCCTTATCCTTAGGTATTTATAAAGATCACTCTTGGGAAGGTGATATTTTTCTCTAATACTTTGAAAGGGGTTAAGTGAGTTATTGGAAAAGATATTATTAATGTTGAGGATTCCCGATTTTATCCAATTTGAGTACCGTATTTTTCGGCCTATAAGGCGCACCGGAGTATAAGACGCACCTCTAATAAATGCCTGCTATGACATCTAGGTTCATATATAAGGCGCACTGGAGTATGAGGCGCAGGATCAAATGCAGTACCTAAAAATGACCAGCAGTTGGCAGACCTGTGCACAGTTCTAGCCAGCTACACTTCCCAGGAAACTTGTCTTCAGCGTGTCAGAGAGCTCCGATCTCAGAGGTATGGGCTGCTGGGGGTTAATGCAGGGTGATGCAGCAGGGGTTAAGCCCCTTCTCCTTCCATCCTCAGCCAGGGTGTTATTCCTGTGGGGTTCCCTGTGGCTCCTTCTCTTTCCCCTGTTACAGGGCTGTCAGGTATGGGATATTGTTTACTGATGATGATGACTGCCTCGTGGTCGGCACTATGGCAGCTCCGGTCTCTCCGTGCTAGGGGAGGGCAGGATGGGCACAATGTTAGTTGTGGTGCCAGGGCACTTCAGGAGCTAGGGACCCTGTATACTGTGTGGGAAGGTGCAGGAAATTTCTGGGGATGGAGCTATTAAACACTGGTAAATGTACAGTACATCTTGTCTCTAGCACATTTCTGTATAAGTTCATATATAAGGCGCACTAGCCTATAAGGCGCACCTTTGATTTCTGAGAAAATTAAAGGATTTTTGGTGCGCCTTATAGGCCTAAAAATACGGTAGTCTATTTTGGGCTAGACTCTTTGAACAGTATCCATAGGGATTTCTGGTATATTATTAAATTTTGACCCACTGTCTGGAAACATCATTAATCCACCAAGCTTTTATTTGGTCCAATATCGTGGCATAGTAGTAAGCTTTGATAAAAGCACTATTTAGTCCACCTTTTTCCATGGGTAAATGTAATATTTTAGCTGCTACTCTAGCCTTTTTGGATTTCCAAATAAATTTCTGCAGTATTTGTTGGATTCGTAATAAGCTGTTATTAGGTACTATCACTGGAATATTCTGAAAGTAATATAATATTTTTGGTAGGAGTATCATTTTGGTAGTAGCTATTCCTAGCCAGGATATTGGATAATTAGAAAAGGATTGAATATCCTTCTGTAATTGTTCTATTAGAGAGGAGTAGTTGGATGATATAATGTTTTTTATTGGGTAGGTAAGAGATATGCCTAGATATGGTAATTTCCCCTTGACCCATGTATAGGGATATTTAGCTTCAATTAACTCTTTAGAGGCTTGAGATATGCCCATGTTCAAGATTAACAATTTAGCTTCATTAACCTTATAGTAACTAACTAAGCTAATCTTTAATAATTTGAGATACATGGGGTATGGAATTTTCCGGGGATGTAAACCCTTTCACGACCTGTGACATAAAAGCACGTCACGGGTCGGCCGCGGGTGATTGGAGAGGGCTCACGGGCTGAGCCCTCTCCATAGCCGGTAAGCTGCTGCCATCTTTCCGAGGATCATAGCTTACCGTGACATCATCGGGGAGCGGCGATCCGTCGCCATGGTAGCCTCGGGTCTCACGAAGACCTGAGGCTACTTCGGGTTAAACCATTCATTACAATGTGCTATCATCACACTGTAATGTATGAGGAGTAAAATCCCCATACTCTAGTATGGCAGTATATGATAGGATCGTACAGACAACCTAGGGTTAAAGTACCCTAGGGAGTCTGAAAAATAGTAAAAATAAAAATAAATAAAAGTTTAAAAAATAGTTGTAATAAAAAAACCTAAAAACTCAAATCACCCCACTTTCCCTATAACTCATATAAATATAAATAAACAGTGAAAATCATAAACACATTAGGTATCGCCGCAGTCCTAAAAATGATAACATTGTAAATTTCATGAAAATTCACAAAAAACGACACCACCCACAGCTCAATACACCAAAATATTAAAAAGTTATTAGCGCCCGAAGATGGAGGGTTTTAATTTTTTTTAAATCTATGAAAACATTATAAAACCTATATAAATTTGTTATCCCCGTAATCAAACCGACCCAAAGAATGAAGCAGACATGTCATTTGGGGTGCACAGTGAAAGCCGTAAGATCCAAGCCCACAAGCAAACGGCACAAATGCGGTTTTTTTTACCAATATCACTGCATTTGGAATTTTTTTCCTGCTTCCCAGTACACGGCATGGAATAATAAATACCATCACTATGAAGTGCAATTTGTTACACAGAAAACAAGCCGTCACACAGCTCTGTACATGTAAAAATAAAAAAACTTATAGATTTTTGATCATGGGTAGTGAAAAATGAAAATGAAAAAACAAAAAAGGGTGAGGTGTTAAACAAATGATTACATTGTCCCCAAAAAGACCCATTTTATGATTAGTAGATCCTATTTGAATGCCTGATATATGTGGAGAATTACTAATTTGTTGTGCGAAGGGTTCCATTATAAGAGCAAATATTAACGGTGGTAGGGGGCACCCCTGGCGGGTTACATTTTTTATTTCAAAATATTTAGATACAGAGCCTGACATATAAGTCCTTGCTTTGGGGTTATTATACAAGGCCTCTATTAATGAATGAATTGTTGAGGCAGTCCAAATTACTTTAAGGTTTCCCTCATTTATGACCAGTGAATTCTGTCGAACGCCTTCTCTGCATCCAAAGATAGAACCAGAGAAGGCGTTCGATTTGCCTCTGCTTTAGCTATTATATTGATATAGCGTCTAGTTGCATCTACAGTTTGTCGTCCTTTGTCGACAAAACCTACCTGATCCTGATGCACTATAGTAGGTACAATATTCACCAACCTATTTGCTAGGATTTTTGCATAAATATTTAGATCAGAGTTTAATAATGATATTGGTCTAAAATTAGCTGGGCATGTGGGTGACTTTTCTGGTTTCGGTAAAGTAATAATAACTGCTTCCAACATTTCATTTGGGAAATGTTGTGATTTAAACACGTTGTTGAATCCCTTTGTCATGTAAGGAATAAGGAGGCCTTGGTATTTTTTGCAGAAATTATTAGTAAGTCCATCCGGACCAGGGGCTTTGTTAAGTTTTAAAGTGGCGATTGTGTCCCTAATTTCCTCATTTGTGAAAGTGTTGGAATCTTAGTGTTGGAATCCCTTTTTGAAGAATGGAGGGAAGTTTTGCCTTTTTTAAGTAAGCTTTAATGTCATTCATGTTGGGTTGAGGGGTCATAGGGTCCCTATGTAGGTTATAAAGTGATGAATAATAATTAGCAAATTCGTTAGCTATGCCCTGAGGATCCATTATTTTGTTTTTGTTAGAGGAAATAATATATTGGAATTTTTGTTTTTTGTACTTTAAGTTGTTTGGCCAGCAAAGCTCCTGATTTATTGCCCTGCTGGTAATGGTTCATTTTTAATCTTTGAATTGCCGTTTCGTGTTTAAATGTATTGAAGGCACACCACAGTTTGCTTTGTGAAATTCATTGATTATCATTTTTTTCAAAGAATTCTTTGATGTACAAAGTTGTCTGTTCTGTATATTTTTTCTTCTGCAATATGTAGTTATTTAATCTCCAAAAAGCATTTGGTGAAGTGCTATATTGTTCATTAATTGTTATTGAGATCGGGGCATGGTCCGACCAAGTTATCGTATGTATGTTAGAATTAAGAATCCTATGTAGTAGATATTTGTCTGTAAGAAAGAAGTCAATCCTTGAATAAATTTTATGAGGGTGAGAGTAAAAAGTGAAATCTTTATCTAGAGGGTGCTGGGTTCTCCATACATCGAATAAGTTATGTTTATGTAGTAAGTCTGGAAGAAAGGCGGAGTCAGGATTTCTTCTATGGGAGGTTGAGTCTACTGTCTACTGCCATATTGTGGAGTTAAAGTCCCCAACTTAATAGTAGATTTTTGGTTTTTGTTTTCCATTTTTCTTAGAATTTTTTCTATAAAATTCTTTTGTTTTTTATTAGGAGCATATATTGTTGTTAAGGAATATGCTATGTTATTTATTATGCAGTCTAATATAATGTACCTTCCTTCACTATCGATTTTTGAGTTATTAAGAGTAAATGAAAGTGAGTTCCGAATGGCTATAGCCACTGCTCCTTTTTTGTTGGGTGCTGGGGCTGCAAAAATATGTGAATTTTTTTATTTTTTAATCAGACTAAATCGGTTTCCTGTAGGTGTGTCTCTTGGAGACAAAGAATATCTGCTTTTTGATATTTAGCTTCTTTCAAACTAATGATCTTTGAAAAGGTGAATTGAGACCTTTAATATTTTTATTACCATTTTTTATTAGAACTGGTTATGCAATATACCCCAAGTAAAGTTTTTTTTATAAGGTATTAGTAATCTAGCATTAGTGCAAGAGGTAGGAGGATGGGCAAGTAAACAAATGAACAAAAACTAAATCAACGTAATGATCAATGTGTTTATCAGGAATAATAATCTAAATATATACATAAGTGTCACGTACAGGAAACCAGAGTATCAGAGCGTACATGTGTTGTGGCTGAGGCTTTGGCTATTTACAAAATATATGTAGACAGCTCGTACTGCCAGACCCCAAATGAAATTGTAAGAGTATGCGGTTATTCTAGAAATCCAGTGGATATATCCTAAGGCACATTGTTCACATGACATTCTCCAAACTTCCCGTAAGAGAACTAAGTGTGGTTGTATAACAAGATATTGAGGGAGGGAACGCCCTCTGGTTGACAAGGGTGGTAAAGGAAAAAATTGTATATCTCACCCTAATCACATAGGGGCAGATTTACTTACCCGGCCCATTCGCGATCCAGCGGCGCGTTCTCTGCACAGGATTCGGGTCCGGACGGGATTTATGAAGGTAGTTCCTCCGCCGTCCACCAGGTGGCGCTGCTGCGCTGAAAATCAACTCAACGCGCCGGAATGCACCACCTCGGACCAGGTGAAGGTAAGCGCTTCCCAAGAGACACTTTTTCGGTTTTTAAATGCGGCGGTTTTTCTGAATACGTTGGGTTTTCGTTCGGCCACGCCCCCCGATTTCCGTCGCGCGCAAGCCGGCGCCGATGCGCCACAATCCGATCACGTGCGCCAAAATCCCGGGGCAATTCAGGTACAATCGGTGCAAATCGGAAATATTCGGGTAACACGTCGGGAAAACGCGAATCGGGCCCTTAGTAAATGACCCCCATAGTCTTCCATTTACAATGTGAAACTGTAATCCACTCTTCTGTCAAGCGTTGTGGGGAGGATGATTCGTTGTCTGTAGTAGAGGTGTCTTCTTCTGAGGTGAGATCCCACTCTTTGCACATTCTGATGGCTTCTTCAGGCGAGTTGGCAATATGTTTGTACCCATTCTTCGTAATTATCAGTTTAACAGGGAATCCCCATTTATACGCCACATTGTTGGAGCGTAGGATTTTTGCGCTTTGTGTAAACTCCCTTCTTCTTGAGAGAGTTGCAGCAGAGAGATCTGCGAAGAAAGCAATATTTCGGAATCTTTCAGGCACTTGTGCATTATCGCGTGAGATCTCCATTAAATTTTCTTTAATATGAAAAAAGTGAATCCTTGCTATCACATCCCTTGGGACAGATTGTGGGAGAGCTTTGAGTTTAGGTAAGCAATGGACCCTGTCAATTGTTAGGTCACATTCTGACGCATTGGACAGGTGAACGCATACAGGTGAACATATCGGTTAGAAAAACATGCAGTTCGTCTGTGTTTTAATTTGTTCTGGAATTCCTCTAAATCTGATATTGTTCCTTCTGGAACGGTTTTCTATATCAGCAATTTTATTTTTGAGAGCTGTTATCTCATCTTCCACCGCGTATAATATATATATATCTATCTTCGCTAACATAAAGTTTATCCACCACCAACAACAAGTCCAAAAAATATTTTATCCATCACATATGTCCTTACAAACTTATAATGAGTTATTATATCAATCTTATCCTGTGCCATGTATGCTTTCCTTGAACCACAAGCTTAACTTGAGGGGGTGTAGAGGTTGCGGTCGCACCCGGACTCAAGAGGTTTAGGGGGCCCTTATGGTGTCACTTTCGCATATGAGAAGATTATTACTATAAACCATACATTATATTCAGGGGCCTGGCACAGACTTTGCACTGGGGCCCATCAGCTTCTAGTTACGCCGGTGCCTTGAACAGCCGGGGGAATAATGCTGTGTGGGATGTGTGAAAATTGCTCATCTGGAAGCCCAGATTCTGGATCTAAATGAGCAAGTTTCAAGGCTGCAGGCAATTGACAATATGGTGCGAAGTTTTCTGCTCTTGGAGCACAAATTCTCTAGGAATGATGGGTGTGGGGATGGAAGTATGGAGGTGCAGAGTGAGGGGGCATCTAGTTGGGTAACATGTAGAAGGTGGGGGTAGAGGGAAGAGTTGCAGGGAGTCTAGTCCTGGTGCACCCCAATGAGTTTGCCAGGGTGGCTGATGAGGGGGATATCAGCTCTGGGGTAGCAATGCTGCAGCAAGACATGGCCTCTAGCAAACAGGTGACTGTCTGCTCCAGTAAGAAGGGTAATGGGAGCACAGGCAAAGTCAGACAGGTGCTGGTAGTGGGAGATTCTATTATAAAGGGGAACAGACAGGGCAATCTGTCGCAAAGACCATGCATACCGAACAGTGTGTTGTTTGCCGGGTGCATGTTGCCGATCGGGTTGACAGATTACTGGGAGGGGCTGGTGAGGAACCAGCGGTCATGTTCCACATTGGTACTAATGCCAAAGTAAGAGGTAGGTGGAAGGTCCTTTACAATGATTTCAGGGATTTAGGCCATAAGCTCAGGGCAAGGACCTCAAAGGTAGTTTTCTCCAAAATACTACCTGTACCACGTGCCACACTTGAAAGCTAGCGGGAGATCAGGGAGGTAAATAAGTGGTCCAAAAGTTGGTGTAGGAAGGAGGGCTTTGGGTTCATGGAGAACTGGGCTGACTTTTCTGTCGGCTACAGGCTCTACAGTAGGGATGGGCTGCACCTCAATGGGGAAGATGCAGCTGTTTTTGGGGAAAAAATAGCTAGAAAGTTGGAGGAGTGTTTAAACTAGAGACTTGGGGGAGGTCAACTACACTTTTGCAGTTGTGCAGTTGTACACAAAGACAGTGTAGCTAAAGAGCTGGGAAGAGTCATAGTCCATGGGGGAAAAAGGGGGGCTGGAATAAGATTGGGGAATAAGAACAAAAGGAATAGGGATAGGGAAAAACCATATAAAGTGCATGTACAGTAATGCCAGAAGCCTCACAATCAAAATGGAGGAACTGGAACTCTTAATGTTGGAAGGCAAATATGATATAGTGGGTATCAGCGAGACATGGCTGGACAGTAGCTATGACTGGGCTGTTACTTTAGGTGGTTACAGTCTTTTAGAAATAATTGTATAAATAAAAAAGGGGGAGGGGGTTTGTTTATATGTGAATACTTGCCTCAAGCCTGTCCTGCGAGATGACATCAGTGACGCAAATGCAAATGTGGAGTCCCTATGGATGGAGATAAGAGGAGGGAAAAAGAATAATAAATATTACTAGAAGTTTGTTATAAGGCTCCAAATATAATGGAGGCAACAGAGGAAATGCTGATAAGTCAAATGGATGCGGCTTCAAAGCATGGTAAAGTACTTATAATGGGGGACTTCAATTACCCAGATATTGACTAGGGGGCCGAAACCTGCAGGTCCTTCAAAGGTTTCAGTAGACAACAAAAGACAATTACCTGTCGCAACTAGTCTTGGAGCCAACAAGAGGGGGGGCACTTTTGGACCTTATCCTAACCAACAGACCTGATAGGGTATCAGAATTACAGGTTGGGGGAACCTGAATAATAGTGATCATAATATCATTGATTTTGTATTGCGCTAAGAGCGTTAGTGGAGGGGCAACCAACACTCTAAACTTCAAGAGGGCAAATTTTCACCAACTGAGGGAAGACCCTTATAAGCATAA
Source organism: Engystomops pustulosus (assembly GCF_040894005.1). Lineage (NCBI taxonomy): Eukaryota > Metazoa > Chordata > Amphibia > Anura > Leptodactylidae > Engystomops > Engystomops pustulosus. The sequence continues at coordinate 73,940,526 of NC_092419.1, forward strand.
ACTGGGACATTGTTCTCAAAAACAAAAGCCTCCACCAAAAATGGGAATTTTTTCTCATATATAAAAAAGTCCTGTGAGAAACACATACCATATGGAAAAAACATAAGAAAAACAAGAAAAAGCCAATGTGGCTAACTAGTCTTGTGAGGAGAGTAATAAGTGAGAAAAATAAGGCATTTAAGGTGCTAAAACACAAAAGTAGCAATGAAGCATTACAGGATTATATAGAGAAAAATAAATCCTGGATCATACAGGATCAAAAAGCGATCCTGGAAACTACAGACCTGTAAGTCTAACTTCTGTGGTGGGGAAAATATTTAAGGGGTTTGTTAGAGTTGCTATCCTAGAGTATCTCACTGTACATAACCTTATAACCCAGCATCAGCATGGGTTTATGAGAGATCGGTCCTGTCATACTAATCTGATTGGTTTCTACGAGGAAGTAAGTTCCAGACTGGATCTGGGGGATGCTGTGGATGTTGTATATCTGGACTTTTAAAAGTCATTTGACACCGTGATGCATAAAGGTTGGTGCATAAAATAAGACTGCTGGGACTAGGGGAAAATCTGTGTAGTTGGGTAAGTAATTGGCTTAGTGATAGAAAACAGTGGGTCATCAATAATGGCACATTCTCAGATTGGGTTGACGTTACCAGTGGAGTGCCACAGGGGTCAGTATTAGGGCCACTTCTTTTTAATATTTTTATTAATGACCTTGTAGTGGCTTTACACAATCAAGTTTCAATATTTGCAGATGATACTAAGCTGTGTAAAGTAATAAATATCGAGGTAGATAGTTTAGCCTTACAGAGGGATTTGTGGGCAGAGGAATGGTTGATGAGTTTTGATGTAGATAAATGTAAAATTATGCACTTGGGCCATGGAAACAAAAAGTATAATTATGTTCTAAACAGTCAATTACTTGGTAAAAGAGGAGTTGAAAAGGACTTGGGGGTATTTGTGGATGGTAAACTTAATTCTAGTGACCAGAGCCAGGAGGCTGCTGCTAAAGCAAATAAAATCATGGGATATATAGGAATAGATTCTCATAAAGACATAGTTTTGCCCTTATATAAATCCCTGGTCAGACCACACATGGAATATTGTGTAGAGTTTTTTTTTTTTTATAAACAATTTTTATTGGAAAATTTTTTTAAAGAATACATGTACATTGAGACAGGATACTATGTTGTGGTACATATCTTATCAATGCTTAGTACATGAGTGATATAAACAAAGGTTAGTTTCCTCCTGTATTGTCGCAATGAGTGGCATTTATATTACATCCGTTTTTTCTTACTCATATAAGGAAAATAGTATTTTGAGCACCAGTGTATAAAAAGGACATAGTAGAACGGGTGCAGAAAAAAGCAACCAAGATTATTAGGGGAATGGGGGGACAGATTACAAAATTTGGGATTATTCATCTTGGAAAAAAGACGACTGAGGGGAGACCTCATTACAATGTACAAATACTTGAATGGGTAGTACAAGGATCTCTCGAAAGATCTTTTTGGATTCTGACATGTGTCGTTTATATGGTTATAACTTTTCAATACTGTTACTTATCAAATTGATTCTGAGAGTGTTTTCTCCTCACATGTTGTACTTTATTTTAGTGGTAAATTGTGGGTGAAAATTTTGGTGTTTATTTACAAAAAAAATTAAAAATGAAGAATTTTTTTGAGAAATTTGCCATTTTTGAAATGCAAATTCATTGCTTTTTTAGGCCAATAGATTTACCACCAAAATAAGTTACTGAACAACATTTACCATATGTCTACTTTACATTTTCGTAATTTTTGAAATGTCTGGAAAATTTATTTTGAGGTCAAACAGCTTACGAATCAAACATAGGTTTTCCGTATTTTCAGGGATAAATACTGTTTTGAATGAAATTTTACATATTCAACATCAAAAAACCCCTATACAATCAAGCCATTTTCAAATCTGAACCCCTCAAACTATCAAAAACAACTTTTAGGAAGATTGTAATAGTGATTGATTGATAGTAATTACATCAAAATTATTACGGGGATACCATACTTGAATATTGTATCATTGTATATTTCTTTTGTTTTACTAAATTTGCCAAATAAAACGTAATGTGGGGAAAAATCTATCATTTTTGCATTGCCGTCTTTCAAGTGCATAACATTTTTAGTTTTTTGGCTAAGGAGCTGGTTTATGGCTTGTTTTTTGTGGGGCATGTTATACTTTGCAAGAGAAGACATGTTTTTTTTAATTGCTTTTTTTGTGGAATTCAATAGGTAAAAATCCAAATTGTAAGCGTTTTTTTTAACAGTTTTTTTACAGTGTTATATGTCTCCTTATATGTTATGGGGTTATGGGCATTTTTATTGATTTATTGCTTTATTTTTTTATTGAATATGATTTTTTTTTTTACTTTTTTGCTGTTTCCACCATGGGACATGAACACGCAATCATCTGATTGCTTGTTAATGATAATACTCTGCAATACTGATGGATTGCAGGGTATTAGCAGTGTCAGCCTATGCACATGCACAAACTCACTGTGCTCAGCGTCGGATATATCGGACACAGAGCGTCAAGGGTTTAAGTGCATACATATACCAATCCTATGTTCACCATATTTCCCCATGTACAAGCAGTCCTCGGTTAACATACAAGATAGGTTCTGTAGTTTTGTTCTTAAGTTAAATTTGTATGTAAGTCGAAAATGTATAGTTAATGATTGTAACCCCAGCCAAAATTTCTTTTTGATCTTTTTGATTGGATTTTAAAAAAATGTTGGGTTGTCATAAGAACCAGAATTAACAATAAAGCTTATTTGCAGACAACTCCTCCACCAGATTATAATAGAGTGAGCTAAAGTACAGTAAATTGCCAACATCCAGAGGTCTGTTTGTAACTAGCGGTCGTCTGTAAGTCAGGTATTCTTAATTAGGGGACCGTCTGTATACATAAAAACTTCCTCAATATGCTGATGTTTAACCCCTTAGGGACCAATCCATTTTAGGGCTACTGAAGGTTTTTAGGGGACAATAACTTTTAAATACTGATAAGAATGAAACGCGATAAGATATGGTCTGGGAAAAAATTATTAATCCAATGTTCTTTTAATATTATAAGATATAAGGTAGAAGTTACTATAGGGATAATGTTTAAATAAAGAAAAATAGTGCTATGAACATGAGTGAAAATATGATTAAGAGTCTAGAGGATTCAGGCGCTCGAAGTATCGCATGGAGTAGTATGTATCTCTCTTTGCTCATGCTCCCGACACCTTTCACCAGCTTCATCAGCAAGTTAAAAATGGATACCTGCAGAAGGAAAGAAGGAACATAGCACACAAAAAAAACGCTGATGGACCCCTATCTGACCACTTCCCAGGGCTACAAGTCCCGAATGGTGGCTGCATCACATTTCTCGCCGTCAAAGAGACACTCCAGAACACCTTGTCAGCCAGGCCTGGGGTCACAGTCCCTCCTCCTAGCTACTCTCGTGGCAGCCTCAGCCTACAGTTCAGCCATGGTAGCTGCAATCCATAAGAGAGCCAGATAGCATGCCCCCGGCCGTTGCGCTTATCAAAAATGAAGTGCAGGGTGTGGCAATAGATTCCCCACAGGTACTAGATGTACAGTCTGCGTACTCTCCCTTACACATACATCAGGAGGATGGCAGCTGCCCTTTGGTGCCCCTACACCCCGGGACCTCCGCAGGAGGCCATATGACATTGAGGGAGCCATGTCTTGCTACACAAGTGCCCTGCTTAATGCTGTGTCCTTTTCCACAGAGGACAATCTGCATAGCAGATAATGAAGTGTTGACCCCCACTCATCCACAACCGGAATAGCTGGCCTTATACGGCAAATCTCCAGCTAGTCCATCCTCGTCTGATAACTCTATAACTGGTGAGCCTCTAGAGCAGGGGTGCATAACCCACGGGCCGCCGACTGCGATTTTATTCTGTTTTTGCTGCAATTTGTGGCAAAAATGAAATAAAACAAGTGTGCAGTAAGCTATAATACCTGTACGGCTGTTGTACAGGGATGCTAGACCTGGGGGCAGGAGTTGAGGGGGAACTAGAAATGGTCGCAGGAGGAGAGGACTAGAACTGGGGGCAGAAGGGGGAACTAGACCAGGGGACAGGAGGAGGGGGAGTAGAACTGGGGGAAGGAGGGGGGAACTAGAACCTGGGGCAGGAGAGGTGGAACTAGAACTGGTGTCAAGAGGGGGGGCTAGAACTGGTAGGAGGAGGAGAGGGGGTGCACTAGAACTGGTGGCATGAGGGGGGCTCAAACTGGTGGCAGGAGGGGGGACTAAAACCAGGGGTAGGAGGGTGGGTACTAGAACTGGGTCAGGAGGAGGCGGGAGCTAGATTTTAAGGCTGGAGGGGGGCAGTAGAACTGGGGGAAGGAGGGGGGACTAGAACTGGGGACAGGAGGGGGTAACTAGACCTGAAGGCGGGGGGACTAGAAATGATGGCAAAAAGGGGGGGACTAGAGCTGGGGGCAGGAGTGGGGGCTAGAACTGGGAGCAGGAGGGGAGGAACTAGAACTGGTGGCAGAAGGGGGGTTAGAACTGGTGGCAGAAGGGCAGTAACTAGAACTGGTGGCAGGAGGAGAGAGGGGACTAGAACTGGTTTCAGGAGTAGAGGGGGCAGACTAGAACTGGTGGCAGGAGTAGAGGGGACAAGAACTGGGGGCAGGAGGGGGTAAACTAAAACTTAGGCAAGAGGGGGTAATTAGAACAGGTAGCTGGAGTTGGGGAACTAGAACTGGAGGCAGGAAGGGGGGCAGAACTGGGGGAAGGAGGTAGTAGCTAGAACTAAGGATGGAAGGACTAGACCTGGGGGCAGCAGGAGAGGACTAGACCTGGGTGCAGGAGGAGAGGGGACTAGACCTGGGACATGAGGAGGGGGGACTAGATCTGGGGGTTTGCTATGTGGGAAGGGGGAAACACACATGGAGGGCACTGTCCAAGTGATAGAGAGAGAAAACCTGGGGAGGAGGGGGCTACTTGTCTGGGAGGGGGGGCAGTTTTATAGTAGTTATTTTCTAGTACATAGGGGGCAGTATTATAGTGGTTATATTCTTGTACATAAGGGCAGTATTATTGTAGTTATATTCTAGTACATAGGAGGCAGTATTATAGGAACTTCAAAACTAAGGTGTAAAAGACAGGTGTCCACTTTTTTGCTTGTAGCCTTTCCACTTACACTTTCAATTGCATCATTGTCTTCGTTATGGAAATAGCTTGGGCTGATCCCAATAGCAAGATCCTTCGGCACCAGCTGGTAAAACTTGATATATTTATTCAAAAAACCAGTTTAAAATGAAAAAAACATAGAAAAAGGAGGAACAAGTATTAAAACATGTTTGTACAAACGGACTGAGGTGACGTGTATTGGACCTGTATTGTTTTGCCCTTATTCATACCTCTACTGAACGTAGTAATAGAACTGGCATATAAAATGCAAAAAGCAGTCGTAAAAGCTCGCCTCTAAGTCATGTGGTATGTAGTGTGGGCTATTTGGACTGTGCAATGTGTCCATCTGTAAGGGGCGGGACAAAACGGAGGAGAGTTAATGTGAAAGGTTTAATAAATATAAGTCAAGTCATTTCGGAAGTTTAATCCCAAGGGATGACATGTTTCCAGCTTAAGCATCCACTTAGCTTCTTTTCATGTATAATTTTTATTGGGGTCTCCTCTCTTGTTTGAAGTGACATGATCGATTCCTTTGACTAGCATGTGAGTAACACTTCCTGCATGCCAATCCCAGGAGTGTTTGGAGGCTCCTGTAATGTTATGGGTGCTGGCAATAGTCCTAGGGTTGGCCCCCGTTCCGAAATTTGGTCTTTTAATTTACGGGCAGTGCATCCAACATCCTGGAGACAGCATGCAGTACATTCGATCAGGTATATTACCCAAGTTGTTTCACAGTTTATCACCCAGGGTGACCCGACCTTGGGCTAGCTCCAGAGTTCAGGAGCACAACTATCACACAACCTTACCTCTAGGAGGCGATATTATTGTAGTAACTAGTATAGTAGTATATTGTTGTACATAGGGGGCAGTATTATAGTAGATATCCAAAGACAGAGTGCGGACTCCAGCAGTAGAGGTATAGAAGAATTTGTTTTTTTGTATAAAAATATCAAAAAATGTTTATTTCATCTTCAGTTAAAAACTTGCGTTGGCAAGAAAACAGGCATGGGTATACACAAGACATGACACAAAAACAGAGCTTGCGGTAACGCATTTCGGACTTAAGCTACCTAGTCCTTACTCATCCCTAACTATACCTTCTATACCTCTACTGCTGGAGTCCGCACTCTGTCTTTACCTTTGGATATTAGCCGCTTTGGCGGTCCCGACACCGGATCGGACCCTGGACTCCGGGCAACCTGTCGTTCTAAGGCCACACAAGGATTCAGGTTGGGTGAGCTGTTTTTCAATACTCTTTTCCTGTATCTGCATTGTGACATATTGTCTCCGGTTTTTTGAAATTCCGTGCTCCCCAATAACCTTTGTAAAAAAGGGTTTTTTTTTCTTTATTTGTCATTTACACATCTCCATGGCCTATTTTTCATTTTTTATTTTTATTTACTGTTTCATGAACGACAGCTATATAAATACCCAGCATGGATACACCGTCTTCTCAACTTCCTTCCACCTCCTATACATCTTTGTTGGATAATCCAGATCGCCTGAACAAGGTGTTAGAATTATTTTCACAAACAAACCATAATGATGATTCAGAAATGCAACTCCGGATTTTGTCTCACAAACTGGAGAACCTGCTAATTAATCAGATGAAGCTCTGGTGGGACTCCACCACACTCCAGACATACTCAGACAAACACATGATTCCTAGGGGATTACGTATCAAAAAATTCCCCTCAACAGAGCAAAACACTGAATTCGAATCCAAATGGAATGAAATATTATCCAACTGTTCCTTCCAATTAATGACACTTATTATTAAGGATGAGCAAGATCGGCTCGCATCACTTGAAAAGGAAATTGCGACCATCCAAACACAAATGAAACAATTTGAATCCTGCAGCAATTACCAAGATTTACAGAGCATAACACAGGAACGCCTCAACTCTCTTGAAACCAATATAATGCAAACTAAGAAAGAAAAATTCAAGAGAGACTTAGACGATTACGCGACAAATCAAGTTTACTTGAAAGCGTCCCAGTCTAAATATAAACCTATCCTACGCAAGAGAAACAAGCACAATAAATCCATAAGTAAAGTTACATTCTCGTCCTCAGAATATGAGTCGGATCTCAATACAGATATGTCAGATGCTGAAAATAACTCTCTTCCAAAAGAACAACGGTCAAAAAACTTCAAGCCTGTGGCCAAAACGGCCACAAAAAATACCACAGAGGGGGCAGGAAACACAAGGGACGATGCAGTAAAACGTACCTACACGACTCGACAAACCAAGAAATAAATTATAGTACGTCTGCACAGTCTCTAACACCTACCTCATACAAGAAGGATACTGCCATCTCCAGTGTTGTAAATCTTTCTGCTAACATTCTCTCAAACGATCAAATCAATGTGTTGAAAAAGGGCCTCAGTTTTGCCCCTACCAACAATATGGATCTTTACCAAACAATTAAGGACGTTAATAAATTTATCAGACTTCTAACTGTAAAAAAACATTTTTTTGATCAGAAAGACAAGCAGAATCTACTGTCTAGCAACCCCCCTGCCATGGTCAACAACATTGGTAAAGAAACTTTTGACCAGAAACTTCACTTTGAAGAACAAGTCCTATTATTAAATCTAATATCGGAGGATACCAGGGAAGAACCACATACCTCCTTTTCGGACACTTCCAAAATGATAAACACCAAGAATCCCACTTTCTATCCGGTCAATGCTAGATCCACAGAAATGGACATGTTCCAGGGAGCAGTAGAGCTTGAGCTCAAAGCATTACGAGATTCTTCTCTTCAAACCACACGCGAATGTAACCTTACTGTTCGTGACTAGAGATGAGCGAGCACTAAAATGCTCGGGTACTCGTTATTCGAGACGAACTTTTCCCGATGCTCGAGTGCTCGTTTCGAATAACGAGCCCCATTGAAGTCAATGGGAGACTCGAGCATTTTTCAAGGGGACCAAGGCTCTGCACAGGGAAGCTTGGCCAAACACCTGGGAACCTCAGAAAAGGATGGAAACACCACGGAAATGGACAGGAAACAGCAGGGGCAGCATGCATGGATGCCTCTGAGGCTGCTTAATCGCACCATTATGCCAAAATTATGGGCAACAGCATGGCCATGACAGAGTGACCGAATGAGGCTAGATAGCATCTAAAACATCCAATAATTGACCCTGACACTATAGGGGACGGCATGCAGAGGCAGCGGCAGCAGCGGCAGGCTAGAGAGTGGCATGGCAACATACCCTAAATGGACTCAGGCTTCAAACAAATGGGTGGCAGAGAGGAACCAAAGGAGGTGAGCAAGAAGCGCTCAAATAATATCGGTACATGATAAAAGTTTGCCAGTATATTTTGTGGATTACACAGCAGGGTGGCGACAAAGTTAACATGGAAGCCATGAAAACAATCCAAAATTCTGCCTGACACAGCTCGTTTGATAAGGGGACCATGTATGGAGGCAGTGAACTAGTAGTAGATTAAAGGTGCTGCAGTTAAAACTATGTTAGTTGGATCTTGGCATGGAGCTGGCGCTCCGCTGCCAGGCGAGCTTTTGCCAATCCAAGCCCCTGTCTCTAGGCTACTCCCCAAACAGCACTTCTAAGAACCTTTTGTATAAGATCAAGTGTAGTAGCGTTCTTATAAGTTTGGGATATGGCGGGTGAGGGGAATGTAAACATCTGCGCAAGAAGCGCTGAAATAATATCCGTAAATGAAAAAAGTTTTCCAGTATATTTTGTGGCTTACACAGCACGGTGGCGACAAAGTTAACAAGTTTGATGCAGAATGCCCTGTAATAGCTCTTGGGCGGTGTGCCTTTTATCACCTAGGCTCAGCAGTTTGAGCACCGCCTGCTGTCGCTTAGCGACGGCACTGCTGCTGTGCCTAGAGCTACCGACTGATGGAGCCATGCCCACGGATGGTAATTCGGAGGAGGAGGTGGAGGAGGGGTGGGAGGAGGAGGAGGCATAGTAGGCCTGAAACACCTGGACCGAGGTAGGCCCCGCAATCCTCTGCGTCGGCAGTATATGACCAGCCCCAGGGTCAGACTCGGTCCCAGCCTGCACCAAGTTAAGTGTAGTAGCGTTCTTATAAGTTTGGAATATGGCGGGTGAGGGGAATGTAAACAGATGCGCAAGAAGCGCTGAAATAATATCCGTAAATGGTAAAAGTTTGCCAGTATATTTTGAGGATTACACAGCAGGGTGGCGACAAAGTTAACAAGTTTGTTGTGGAAGCCATGAAAACAACCCAAAATTCTGCCTGACACAGCACGTTTGATAAGGCGGCCATGTATGGAGGCAGTGAACTAGTAGTAGATTAAAGGTGCTGCAGTTAAAACTATGTTAGTTGGTTCTTGGCATGGAGCTGGCGCTCCGTTGCCAGGCGAGCTTTCGCCAATCCAAGCCCCTGTCTCTAGGCTACTCCCCAAACAGCACTTCTAAGAACCTTTTGTATAAGATCAAGTGTAGTAGCGTTCTTATAAGTTTAGGATATGGCGGGTGAGGGGAATGTAAACAGATGCGCAAGAAGCGCTGAAATAATATCCGTAAATGGTAAAAGTTTGCCAGTGTATTTTGTGGATAACACAGCAGGGTGGCGACAAAGTTAACAACTTTGATGTGGAATCCATGAAAACAACCCAAATTTCGGCCTGACACACCTCGTTTGATAAAGGGACGATGTATGGAGGCAGCTATATGGACGACTTTTGGAGGTAGCAATGGAGACAATGTGTGGAGGCTGCTATGGAGACAATTCAATTTGGATAGTGCCTGTATGTGGCAGTCCAAAAAAGTTTTCAAACCAGAGGAGCAGGTAGGTGGCCCTCCATAAAAATGGAATAGATTGAGTGCCTGTATGTGGCAGTCCAAAAAAGTTTTCAAACCAGAGGAGCAGGTAGGTGGCCCTCCATAAAAATGGAATAGATTGAGTGCCTGTATGTGGCAGTCCAAAAAAGTTTTCAAACCAGAGGAGCAGGTAGGTGGCCCTCCATAAAAATGGAATAGATTGAGTGCCTGTATGTGGCAGTCCAAAAAAGTTTTCAAACCAGAGGAGCAGGTAGGTGGCCCTCCAGAAAAATTGAATAGATTGAGTGCCTGTATGTGGCAGTCCAAAAAAGTTTTCAAACCGGAGGAGCAGGTAGGTGGCCCTCCAGAAAAATTGAATAGATTGAGTGCCTGTATGTGGCAGTCCAAAAAAGTTTTCAAACCAGAGGAACAGGTAGGTGGCCCTCCAGAAAAATTGAATAGATTGAGTGCCTGTATGTGGCACTCCCAAAAATTGTTTAAAACAGAGGACCGGGTCGGTGGCCCTCCATAAAAATTAAATGCATAAAGTACTATAGCTAGAGCCAGTGGGCCCTGTAAAAAAATAGCCAGTTTCCTCTGCTTTACTGTACAAAGAGGAGGAGAAGGAGGAAAATGAGGAGGAGGAGGAGTGGATAAATTATTCAGGTTGAGCTTCCTTCACCTGGTGGAGATTGGAAATTAGGAGAAATCCAGGCTTTATTCATCTTGATAAGCGTCAGCCTGTCAGCGCTGTCAGTCGACAGGCGTGTACGCTTATCGGTGATGATGCCACCAGCTGCACTGAAAACCCGCTTGGACAAGACGCTAGCGGCAGGGCAGGCAAGAACCTCCAAGGCGTACAGCGCCAGTTCGTGCCACATGTCCAGCTTTGAAACCCAGTAGTTGTAGGGAGCTGTGTGATCATTTAGGACGATGGTATGGTCAGCTACGTAATCCCTCACCATCTTTCTGTAAAGATCAGCCCTACTCTACCGAGACTGGGGACAGGTGACAGTGTCTTGCTGGGGTGACATAAAGCTGGCAAAAGCGTACCCTTGCCAGTGCTGGACAAGCTGCCTGCTCGCCTACTCTCCCTCGCTACTTGTCCCGCAGAACTACGCACTCTGCCGCTAGCGCTGTCAGAAGGGAAATACTGTTTCAGCTTGTGCACCAGGGCCTGCTGGTATTCATGCATTCTCACACTCCTTTCCTCTCCAGGGATGAGAGTGGAAAGATTTTGCTTGTACCGTGGGTCCAGGAGAGTGAACACCCAGTAATCGGTGCTGGAATAAATTCTTTGAACGCGAGGGTCACGGGATAGGCAGCCTAGCATGAAATCTGCCATATGCACCAGAGTACCAACGCGTAAGAATTCACTCCCCTGACTGGCCTGACTGTCCATTTCCTCCTCCTCCAACTCCTCCAACTCCTCTTCTTCTGCCCATACACGCTCAACAGTGAAGGACTCAACAATGGTCCCCTCTTGTGTCTCGCCAACATTCTCCTCCTCTTCCTCCTCATCCTCCTCCACCTCCTCCGATATGCGCTGAGAAACCCTGAGAGTGGCAGCATCTGTGCTGGACTTCCTGAAATGCGCACAGATGCGGCGCACCTTCATGAGCAAATCAGACAGATTGGGGTATGTCTTGAGGAAACGCTGAACTATCAGATTTAACACATGGGCCAGGCATGGCACATGTGTCAGTCTGCCGAGTTGCAGAGCCGCCACCAGGTTACGGCCGTTGTCACACACAACCATGCCTGGCTTCAGGTTCAGCGGTGCCAGCCACAGATCAGTCTGCGCCGTGATGCCCTGTAATAGTTCTTGGGCGGTGTGCCTTTTATCGCCTAGGCTCAGCAGTTTCAGCACCGCCTGCTGTCGCTTAGCGACGGCACTGCTGCTGTGCCTAGAGCTACCGACTGATGGCGCCATGCCCACGGATGGTCGTTTGGAGGAGGAGGTGGAGGAGGGGTGGGAGGAGGAGGAGGCATAGTAGGCCTGAAACACCTGGACCGAGGTAGGCCCCGCAATCCTCGGCGTCGGCAGTATATTACCAGCCGCAGGGTCAGACTCGGTCCCAGCCTCCACCAAGTTAACCCAATGTGCCGTCAGCGATATATAGTGGCCCTGCCCGGCAGCACTCGTCCACGTGTCCGTGGTCAGGTGGACCTTGTCAGAAACGGCGTTGGTCAGGGCACGGATTATGTTGTCTGACACGTGCTGGTGCAGGGCTGGGACGCCACATCGGGAAAAGTAGTGGCGGCTGGGGACCGAATACCGAGGGGCGGCCGCCGCCATGAGGCTGCGAAAGGCCTCGGTCTCTACTAGCCTATAGGGCAGCATCTCCAGGCTTAGCAATCTGGAGATGTGCACATTAAGGGCTTGGGCGTGCGGGTGGGTTGCACTATATTTGCGTTTACGCTCCAGCGTCTGGGGTATGGAGAGCTGAACGCTGGTGGATGCTGTGGAGGATCGTGGAGGCGACGATGGGGTTTTTGTGGCAGGGTCCTGGGCAGGGGGCTGACTATCAGCTGACACAGGGGAAGGAGCAGTGGTGTGCACGGCCGGAGGTGAACGCGCTTGTTGCCACTGAGTGGGGTGTTTAGCATTCATATGCCTGCGCATACTGGTGGTAGTTAAGCTAGTAGAGGTGGAACCCCTGCTGATCCTGGTTTGGCAAATGTGGCACACCACAGTCCGTCGGTCATCCGGTGTTTCCTTAAAGAACCTCCAGACTTCTGAAAATCTAGCCCTCGCCGCAGGAGCCCTCGCCACGGGAGCTTCACTAGTTGACACATTTGGCGCTGATGCACCAGCTCTGGCCCTGCCTCTCCGTCTGGCCCCACCACTGCCTCTTCCAACCTGTTCTGGTCGAGGACTCTCCTCCGTCTCAGAAGCACTGTGTTCACCCGGCCTCTCAACCCAGCTTGGGTCTGTCACCTCATCATCCTCCGATCCCTCAGTCTGCTCCCCCCTCGGACTTCCTGCCCTGACAACAACTTCCCCACTGTCTGACAACCGTGTCTCCTCATCGTCGGACACCTCTTTACACACTTCTTCCACTACGTCAACAAGGTCATCATCACCCACAGACTGCGACTGGTGGAAAACCTGGGCATCGGAAAATTGCTCATCAGCAACCGGACAAGTGGTTTGTGACTGTGGGAAGGGTCCAGAAAACAGTTCCTCAGAGTATGCCGGTTCAAATGGCAAATTTTGCTGGAGGAGCTGGAGGTGTGCCGATTTCGGTGACATGGGTGGACTGCGTGGAAGACTGACTGGTGGACAAATTGCTCGAAGCATTGTCGGCAATCCACGACATCACCTGTTCGCACTGTTCTGGCCTCAACAGTGCTCTACCACGAGTCCCAGTAACTTCAGACATGAACCTAGGGAGTGTAGCTCTGCGGCGTTCCCCTGCTCCCTCATCAGCAGGTGGTGTCTCACCCTGCCCAGGACCACGGCCTCTGACCCCTGCAGTAGTTGGACGCCCACGTCCCCGCCCTCGTCCTCTACCCCTAGCCCTCGGGTTAAACATTTTGAAAATGAGAGTTATAACTTTAATTTTTTTTTTACCTTTTTTTTGTGTTTTTTTTTTTTTGTGTGTTTTTTAGTTTTTAAAACCAAACGATGCTATCCTATTGCTATGGCTATTTTCTAGCCAAGTATGAAAGCACACTGCTATGCCAGATGAGATGACGCTGAGTTATGAAAAAAATAAACGTAAAATAAAAAAGGAAATGGCAGACTGTGCCTAATTGAAATCCAACCCTGGGCCCTAATAAATTTTCCCACTTCGGCGTTTGCGATGGATATGTGCGTCACTAAGCGCAAAACACAGTGGTCGCAAGTCTCACTCCAAATTGCTCACAATTTGCTAGTAGATGCACTGCAACAACTACAGCCACCAGCAGATCAACCAGAAATCAAATATATATAACGCTACTGTAGGCGTAAGTAAGCCGTTTGGATTCTCCTATGGCTATTTTCTAGCCAAGTATTAAAGCACACTACTATGCCAGATGAGAAGACGCTGAGTTATGAAAAAAATAAACGTAAAATAAAAAAGGAAATGGCAGACTGTGCCTAATTGAAATCCAACCCCGGGCCCTAATAAATTTTCCCACTTCAGTCTTTGCGATGGATATGTGCGTCACTAAGCGCAAAACACAGTGGTCGCAAGTCTCACTCCAAATTGCTCACAATTTGCTAGTAGATGCACTGCAACAACTACAGCCACCAGCAGATCAACCAGAAATCAAATATATATAACGCTACTGTAGGCGTAAGTAAGCCGTTTGGATTCTCCTATGGCTATTTTCTAGCCAAGTATTAAAGCACACTACTATGCCAGATGAGATGACGCTGAGTTATGAAAAAAATAAACGTAAAATAAAAAAGGAAATGGCAGACTGTGCCTAATTGAAATCCAACCCCGGGCCCTAATAAATTTTCCCACTTCGGTCTTTGCGATGGATATGTGCGTCACTAAGCGCAAAACACAGTGGTCGCAAGTCTCACTCCAAATTGCTCACAATTTGCTAGTAGATGCACTGTAACAACTACAGCCACCAGCAGATCAACCAGAAATCAAATATATATAACGCTACTGTAGGCGTAAGTAAGCCGTTTGGATTCTCCTATGGCTATTTTCTAGCCAAGTATTAAAGCACACTACTATGCCAGATGAGATGACGCTGAGTTATGAAAAAAATAAACGTAAAATAAAAAAGGAAATGGCAGACTGTGCCTAATTGAAATCCAACCCCGGGCCCTAATAAATTTTCCCACTTCGGTCTTTGCGATGGATATGTGCGTCACTAAGCGCAAAACACAGTGGTCGCAAGTCTCACTCCAAATTGCTCACAATTTGCTAGTAGATGCACTGCAACAACTACAGCCACCAGCAGATCAACCAGAAATCAAATATATATAACGCTACTGTAGGCGTAAGTAAGCCGTTTGGATTCTCCTATGGCTATTTTCTAGCCAAGTATTAAAGCACACTACTATGCAAGATGAGATGACACTGAGTTATTAAAAAAATAAACGTAAAATAAAAAGAAACTGGCAGACTGTGCTTAATTGAAATCAAACCCCTAATAAATTTTCCCACTTTGGTGTTTGAGGTGGATATGTGTGTCACTAAGAGCTAAACACAACGGTAGCAAGTCCCCCTGCTAATTCCTCACAATATGGTACTAGCTGCACTACTAGTGCCAGCAAGCCCAGCCACAAGCAAATAAAAAAAAAAAGGATAACGTTATTGTAGCCCTAAGAAGGGCTGTTGTAGAATCACTCCTGCCTAACAGTAAGCTAATAGAACACCCTAACGCTTTCCCTGACCAGCAGCAGCTCTCTCCCTAGCAGCATCCAGACAGAGAATGATCCGAGCAGCGCGGGCAGCAGCTAGTCTATCCCAGTGTCACCTGATCTGGCCAGCCAACCACTGCTATCGACGTGTAAGGGTACCACGTCATGCTGGGTGGAGTGCAGAGTCTCCTGGCTTGTGATTGGCTCTGTTTCTGGCCGCCAAAAAGCAAAACGGCGGGAGCTGCCATTTTCTCGAGCGGGCGAAATACTCGTCCGAGCAACGAGCAGTTACGAGTACGCTAATGCTCGATCGAGCATCAAGCTCGGACGAGTATGTTCGCTCATCTCTATTCGTGACACAACTACGGAACAACCCTAATATCTATATTCGACCCTCAGATAAGGGTGGTTCCATAGTTGTCCTTGACAAAGGACTATACAAAAAAGAAGTCGAAAATATGCTAAATGATCCTCTTGTATATACTAGACTAATGACAGATCCCACTGAAAGTATTGCTCAAAACCTGAAATCTTTATTGCAGGAAGGTAACTACTTAGGCATTTTTGATAAACATATGGCTGAGTTTCTATTTCCACTTAACCCTGTCACTCCATCGTTTTATGCCTTACCCAAAAACCCATAAGGAATTGTTCCCCCCACCACTGAGACCCATTGTGTCAAGTATTAATTCTTTAACTGAACGTCTCAGCGCATGGCTGGACAAACTGCTCCAACCTCTTGTGTCTCGCCTTCCTGGTTTCTTGCAGGACTCAAAAACTGTCCTCAATGTTATGAATAATTTTCCTTGACACACATCATACAGTTGGCTTACGTGCGATGTCACCGCACTGTACACCTCCATTCCACATAACACAGCACGAACTGCAGTTAAATATCATTTATGTAAATACAGCAACTACAACGACACACTGCAGGAGTATATCATCACAGTGCTCATTTTTTTACTGTCCAACAATTTTTTCACATTCAACAATACTTTTTACCTTCAGAGGCTTGGCTGCCCCATGGGGGCTATCTTCTCCCCCTCACTAGCCAATCTATATATGGCATACTGGGTAGAACTTTATCTTTTTACTTTTGACAATCCATTTCTCACATCCATCACCTGGTATGGCCGGTATATAGATGACTGTCTCCTGGTCTGGAATTCAGACCAGGAGGCAGTCAACAACTTTGTTACCTATCTTAATCATAATTCTTTAAACTTGCAATTCACTTTTTCTCACCATCCTGAAAACATGCCATTTTTGGACATCATGTTGATAGGTGACAGTCAAACACATACTGTAGTTACCAAACTTTTTCGTAAACCTACTGCTGGCAACACCTTACTGCATGCAAACAGCTGTCACCCCACACACACTGTCAAAAATCTCCCCATTGGAGAATTTCTTAGGGCAAGACATGCATGCACATCACCCACTGATTACTCCAGGGAAGGTCAAGATATTGAAAGAAGACTCACACAAAGGGGCTATACACGTAAATTATGTAAAAGAGCTAAGAATATAGTAGATAGCAAAACTCGTATGACTTACCTCGAACCTAAACACAAGAATAGTGTACAGACTCAGTCCCGAATTACCTTCACTACGCAATACAGCCAGCAGTTTCATCATGTAGTCAACATTATCCAAAAACATTTGCCAATCCTCAAACATGAACCCACATTGAGACAAATATTACATATTGGTGTATCTTTTACATCCACCAGAGCTCGAACCCTGGGAAATCATCTTCTCTGACAAACCTTCCAACAAACATTGGCAGCTACTGCTGTGGGGGCAGCCGATGTAACTTATGTAAATATATGTGTAAAACCACATCTTTCATGTCAGTTAGCACAGGTATAAGTTACATTCATACATAAATTGTGAGACTACTCATGTAATTTATCTTGTACACTGCCCAATTTGTTCTCTTCAGTATGTGGGCTGTACTGCCCGCAAGCTCAAAGACCGCATAAGTGAACACATTATTGGGGCAAATCCCCGTACTATAGCTAGTACACGCAATCTCTCTGGCATCTCCAAACATTATAAGGAAATCCACTCTGGATCCATGAGTGGAATGCGTGTTATAGCTATAGAACAGGTCTCCAAACCTGATAGAGGAGGAGACTGGAAGAAAGCACTGTTCTCCCGAGAAGCCTTCTGGATCTTAAACCTGGAAACCTGATCTCCAAAGGGATTAAATTCTAAACAGGACCTCATGTACTTCTACTAATTTTACTCTTTGTTGAGATCCGCTATTTCATATACATGTTCTCCCCCCCCCCCTGTCTTTTCCCATTCTTTCCTATGTTGACATATCCACGCCCGTGGAAGGGGTGTTCCCCATGACCTCACCGGAAATTTGTTCAGGATCACCACTGGGTGTTATTTAATCCCTGAAACAAGTTACTTGACTTAGGTATGAGTAAGGACTAGGTAGCTTAAGTCCGAAACACGTTACCGCAAGTTCTGTTTTTGTGTCATGTCTTGTGTATACCCATGCCTGTTTTCTTGCCAACGCAAGTTTTTAACTGAAGATGAAATAAACATTTTTTGATATTTTTATACAAAAAAAAGAATTCTTCTATACCTCTACTGCTGGAGTCCGCACTCTGTCTTTGCCTTTGGATATTAGCGGTCCCGACACCGGATCGGACCCTGGACTCCGGGCAACCTGTCGTTCTAAGGCCACATAAGGATTCAGGTTGGGTGAGCTGTTTTTCAATACTCTTTTCCTGTATCTGCATTATAATAGATATATTCTTGTACATAGGGGGCAGTATTATAGTAGTTATATTCTTTTACATAGGGGTGGTATTATAGTAATTATATTCTTATTTATAGGTTGGATGTATTATAGTAGTTATATTCTTGTATATAGGGGGCAGTATTATAGTAGTTATATTCTTGTATATAGGGGGCAGTATTATAGTAGTTATATTCTTGCACACAGGGGGTAGTATTATAGTAGTTGTATTCTTGTACATAAAATGCAGTATTATATAATATTATACTTAGGGGCACTATTATAGTAGTTACAGTATATTCTTGTTTAACTGAGAAGGTATTGTAGTACTTTTTTGTGTATATATAAGACAGTATTAACTTGTGTTCTCTTAAAAAAGAAGTGTTATACCTGTACAAGGAAGGCAGTATGAGTCTCTGTCTCTGTGCTGTACATATTGATTTTGACCATCTCCATCTAATGTAATTCCACCCACATCACATGGTCAAGCCTACTTGTTTTGATCCTGCCCACAGAATGGGGCCACTTTTACAGTTTGTTCCTGGGCCACTTTTAATTCCCAGTCTACCCCTGACTGTATATATATATATATATATATATATATATATATATATATATATATATATATTATATGTGTGTGTGTGTGTGTGTCTGTGTGTGTGTGTTTAAATGTTTTAATACACTGAAAAAAAAAATGTAAACCTTCTGTACAAAAAACTGAATCTTAAAACGTAGGAGTGTAGTTTCTGTAATGGGGCAATTTACAGGGTTTTACTGTTATTTAGGCCATTCAAAGTCACTTAAAGCTGAGTAGTTCCCACTACATACAGGTTTTTGGTGATTTTCATAAAAATATGAAAAATGGCACCGAAAATTCTAAGCCCAACATTCTAGAAAAATGAGAGAATGCATAAAAATGCTAACTTCTGGAACAAAAATAAAGTTATGAAGTTATTTGGGTGGTATGACTAACTGCCTGAAAAAACAACAAATTTAGACCTTTTTCAAACTTTTTGCTAAATTAATTATTTTTTTTTATAACTAAACACAAAAAATATCATCAAATTTTTCATCTAATTTGAAGTGCAATGTGTGAAGAGAAAACTGTCTCAAAATCCCTTGGATAAAGTTTACAGTTACGTATGTTAGAAAAAATCAGGCTTGTTCCAAAATCCCTAAATGGCTTAGTACTTGAGGGGTTAAAGTCATATGAGCATGAGTAAACTATAATATTCATCTTCCCATTTGTTTAATATAAAGGATTTTCCTTTTGAGGGATTAATGAGGGTTTTAGGATAATGGGTACATTTTTCTGTTTTTATTTTGGATTCCTTTCAAGCCAAATTAATTTAATAAATTGATTATCCTCGTTTTACTAGAAAAGGCCAAATACCATTTGAAGGTATTACAAATGCAATGACAAAAGGATTTAAATCAAGACAGCAGGATACCTGGTCTCAATTTAACAAAAGAGCAAATACATTGCAGACTTGTGCTCAAACTATTGTTTTAATCTATATTTTATAGCAGTTTGTTTTCTATTTCGTCTGTTAGATTTTTAATTCCACTATTTTATTTGACTAAATATTTTTAAATGTGAAAAAACTGCATTACATGGCTCGTGTCTGAGATATTGGGGCTTATAGTAAATACTAAGAAGAGTGACCCTTGGTAAATACTAAGGGTCGCGTATCGCACTTTCATTGGACTGTTCACGGTTTTCGGGATTTGTGCAGCTTTGATGGGTATCTAAGAGGGGTTTGCAATAGGATAGTGATGCACGCGATCGGGGCTGGACTGTTGGACGATCCGACTGATTCAGACTGAGTGCGGGATTTAACTTTCAATTTGTGTCACAAGACAATGCACTTATATGCACCAGGAAGAAGAAGGTGAACTCAGGCGGACGTGAGGGGGGAAGCGAAACATGCAGGATATCGGACGCATGATCTCAGTGAATCGCGGCAAAGTGCATGATCGTCGGACAATGCACTTTGGGTGAACTCCTCCTTACGTGTAAGTAAATGTGCTCCATTGAGTCTGCAATGCAAAGGGTGATAACTAGAGATGAGCGTACACACTCGTCCGAGCTTGATGCTCGTTCAAGCATTAGCGTAGTCGCAACTGCTCGTTGCTCGGACGAATATTTCGCCAGCTCGAGAAAATGGAAAAATTGGCGGCCAGAAACAGAGCCAATCACAAGCCAGGAGACTCTGCACTCCACCCAGCATGACGTGGTACACTTACACGTCAATAGCAGTGGTTGGCTGGCCTGATCAGGTGACCCTGGAATAGACTAGCCCCTGCCCGCGCTGCTCGCATCATTCTCTGTCTGGATGCCGTTAGTGAGAGAGCTGCTGCTGCTGCAGGAATAGCGTTAGGGTGTTATATTAGCTTACTGTGAGGCAGGAGTGAGTCTACAAGAACCCAACAGCCCTTGTTAGGGCGAGAATATTTTTTTTTCTTTGCTTG
Organism: Engystomops pustulosus; assembly: GCF_040894005.1. NCBI lineage: Eukaryota > Metazoa > Chordata > Amphibia > Anura > Leptodactylidae > Engystomops > Engystomops pustulosus. The sequence continues at coordinate 73,961,037 of NC_092419.1, forward strand.
TGGCTGGGCTTGCTGGCACTAGTAGTGCAGCTAGTACCATATTGTGACAAATTTGCAGGGAGACTTGCGAACGTTATATTTAGCTCTTAGTGACACACATATCCACATATCCATCTCAAACACCTAAGTGGGACAATTTATTAGGGGTTTGATTGAATTAGGCACAGTCTGCCGATTTTTTTTTTTTTTACGTTTATTTCTTTTTATAACTCAAAGTAATCTGGCAAAGCAGTGTGCTTTCAGTGTAGGCTAGAAAATAGCCATAGGAGAACCCCAACGGCTTACTTAGGCCTACAATAGCGTTATATTTTACTTTTTTTTGGTTTGCTTGTGTAATTTCACTTTCATTTATCTTTCACCCTCATGAAACGCTCATAGGGTTAACAAAATTCCCAAAGGTTGTTTTGAATATTTTGAGGGGTGTAGTTTCTGAAATGATGTCATTTTTGGGGGGTTTCTGTCATGTAGGCCTTATAAAGTCACTTCTAACTAAATTGACCCTCCAAAAGCAGGTTTTGATGATTTTCATGAAAATCTGAAAAATTGCACCTAAAGTCATAAGCCTCCTAACATCCTAAAAAAAGGAGAAGATGTTTGAAAAATGATGCCAAGTTAAAGCAGACATATGGAAAATGTTAGTTATCAAGTTATTTTAGTGATATGACCAACTTTCCAAAAAGTAGAAAATTTTGAATTTGGAAAACATTGTTTTTTTCAACAATTTTGCCAAATTTCCATTTATTTCATAAATAAATACTAAATATATTGATGAAATTTCTCAACCAACAGGAAGTACAATGTGTCACGAAAAAACAATCTCAAAATCAACTGGATAAGCGTTCCAAAGTTAAAAAATGGGCCGTGTCAGGAAGGTGAAAAGTGGCATCAGCGTTAAAGGGGTTAAAAAAAAAAAGATATCTAATACAAGCTTTTTACAATATTATATTATTCTTTCACTGCAAAACAGCAGCACCAAAGTGTTATCAAGATCACAGGAAAACAGGCACCTCCTGCACTATATACCACAGTGATGTCTTCTCCCAGCACTGTTCTCTATCTGTGGAATTCAGCCACCACATAGTCCAGTTTTCATGGACCCAGCATGGTTGTGTGCGGCTGGCCTGATAATTCTCCATGTGCTTTAGAAATTTGTGATTGAGTACAGGCCATCAATAAGCCTTTAGGGTTTTCAATCCTATTTGACATCAGTAATGTCTTTTTCACACGACTAGCTGGCTTTTCTGTAGATCAATTTTATTTTAGTATGATGTTTGTCAGTAGAAGGACAAAATTCAGTGGGCTTTAAAGCATCCGTCAAACTCTGGCCACAATAAAAAATGCTCTGCAAATCTATACATAAATATTTTGGGGCTCATTCACTAAGGGTCTGCGGAGCGCTGTTTTGCATTTTGTGCCGGAGTGCCCCGGGATTTTGGCACTCGCAATCGGATTTTGGCGCATCGGCACTGGCTTGCACGTGACAGAAATCAGGGGAGGGCCATTGGACAACCAGGTGTTTCCACAGGTGTGACTAGCCTGCGGTTGCAGCCAAGGCCGAGGTACCTTAGCAGGAGACAGTCTCGAGGTCAGTTCCAGGCACAGGGCCAGGGCAGGTGGCAGAGATGCAACGTCAAGCTCAGTTCGGGTCAGCAACGGGAGGTCGAGGCAGATGGGAACGGGAACACAGGCACACAGGAAAGCAGGACACGGGAACTTAGGAGCGGGAACACACAGGTGCAGAAACACAGAGACACAGGAACGTAGCAGACACGGGAACACAGGAGACACAGAAACGCAGGAATATCACTGGGGAGCTTTTTCTTAGGCTGCGAGGCACAAAGATCTGGGAGGGAACATAGGAATGGGCTGGAACAGGATACAGGAACGCGCACACCAGAGCACGGACATCACGGGGATCGCTGCTGGAGCCGCGGCAGGTGAGTGAAAGGCCGGAGTACACGGAGGCACACGGATGCGCCTGCAGCCCGGGATATGGGTCGCAGGGGCACCTGTGACAGTGCCAATCAATTGTGTTACTTTGTGCTGGTTTGTGGTGCTAAAATTTGTGTTTGTGCTGCTATAATTTTGAATATATTCATAATTTTTCCCAGAGGTCAGCAGAGTTTATTCCTTCTAAAGTATGTATTTGCTAGCTCCCCCTGATGATCAAACCAGAAAAGTGTCACTAGGTTTGTTTTTTTACAAGTTCAACCTAAACACCTAAACTTGTGTAAATACCTAAATGTACCTTAAAAATTATAGCAGCACAAACGAAAAATGTTGCTGCACAAACCAGCACAAATGTAGCACTAACATTTGACATCAATTTTGTTTGATTCAGTTAACAGGGAGGGGGGCTGACCTTTTGACCCTTGCAATTTGGTTAATATATTCAAAACAGAAGCAGCGCAAACAAAAATTTGAGCAGCACAAACCAGTACAAACACAGTGCAATTGATTGCCAGCAGTTTTGTTTAAATTTGGGTAATGTGGGTGGGGGGGGGGGGACTGGTTGACCTCTGATAAACTCTGGGAACTTCTATTAATATCTTAAAAACAATAGTGACATCACTGAAACTTTCTGACTTGCACCTTCTTTTCAGTTCAAACTGCTTGCACATGAATTTAAGAAGTGTCCTAGACACATTTGTGTTGCACGGGACACATTTGTTCTCAGTCGGACCGTGCAACACATTTATCATGCAAAGTCAGAAAGAAGTGTGTCGTACTTCCCATGTTAAGGGTGCACCAAAAAAAGTGGTGCAGAGAGTGCCAGATTCGTGAAAAAATCCTGAATCTGGTGCGCTCTGCACACTTAGCGGGCACTGTTGTCCTGTTCTTAGTAAATGTGGGCCATGGATTCTGAGGCAACGTGTGCCTTTTTGTTTTCTTTCTTGTAGATTTGTTAAACATCTTTCCTTACTGCAACTATACTTGCATGGTTTCTCCTACATGCCTGAATAAAAGAACTGTAATCGTACCGATTTGTACAAAAATATCCCCTGAATGGGATTCTCTTGAATGGTCTGGTATCACGGCATTTTCTGTTTTTTATTTTTTTTGTTCAATATATTCTTTGACATCATATAGGCAACTTTCCCAAAATTTAGGACTTTACTACAGGATATAGACTGGCATTATATACTGTCACTTGATAATCTAACTGACTTATGTGTGTGTGTACGTCGGCTAAAGGAATCTGCAAACACTTCAAAGAATGAAAGAAAGAGGCATTATCCAACCTCCTTATATTTTCTGTTGAGGATAATATTCTGAGATGGGCATAAAATTTAAATCATATTGCTCGTGTTCAGCATGTGTATAGCGACAGACTTAATATTATGTATAACCAATAATCAAGAAAGAAGATTTTATCACTCACCATAAAACATTTCTTATTTTTTTCATTTTAAAACATAAAAAGGTTGGCCACAACAGGGTACAGATCAGAGCAGTCGTTATGAGTAGAGATGGGCGAATTTTTCCGAAAAATTAGATTCGACCCAAAATAAATCATGACGAATCACGTTAAAAACAGGCATTTGCTGGCTGCAGAGAGACTGTAGGACTGTAGGATTGTAGAACGTTGTGCCATGCTTAAATAAGCATAGGGAGCGCAGTTTGGTCTTCACACAATGCTGTGTTTTAGTATGACACGCACATGACAGCCACCGCTCTTAGAATCACTTCACTCTTCAATTCCATGTGCACTTACATAGGCCAACTTCACCAAATAAGCAGAGTGGGAACGCAGCCTGACAAGGTAACGTATGTAGCAGCTCAAAAGGACTGAGCTGAGGGCCAAGATCCCACTATAACATCAAAGAGTTCACTCTTTTAACACTAGACTAAAACGAAAAATAAAAGGACACAAAGTCGCTCATAGGGCAAACACCCGTTGGTTCAAGGAAATCATATCTCTGGTGACTAAGGTCAGGTTAGTTATGCTCTCACCTGGGGTAATTATGCTCAGTGTATAACTACTCAGAGTGTGTCAAGAGATGATGTAGCGCTGCAGTGCTCCTACCGGTTCCTCCTGGAAGGACCGTATTGCAAATGGCAGTGGATTAAAGGGAAAAAAGTGGAGCTTCCTCAGTGCGCTGCTACATTGATTTCAGGTTCAAACAATGTTTGACCACAAAATCATTTTATTCAACAAAGCGTCAATTAATGAACAACGGGCGGACTGCTCCCTTCATCAGGTGCTTAAATATTCTACAAATACATAATCTTCTTTTCTTATTATGTATTTGTAGAATATTTAAGAACCTGATGAAGGAAGCGGTCCACCCCCGAAACACGTTCTTCATTAATTGACACTTTGTTGAATAAAATGATTTTGTGATCAAACATTGGTTGAACCTGAAATCAATGTAGCAGCGCACTGAGGAAGCTCCACTTTTTCCCTTTAATCCACTGCCACTCTTTTAACAATGACATTACGACAGAACCTGTTACATGTAGAAACCCTCCAAAAGAGTAGAGAGGGTGTCGGCAGTAATTCTGCATTGACATCACTGATCATTTTTCCCTTTATTTCATCCATCAGTGTCTGCTTTCAATTGGTCAATAATCCATCTTCAGTATTGCTAAAGCAAAAAACAAACAGGAGTGGATCCAAAACAGAGATGACCAGTAAATGGGATATTTGCGTGTCCTTTGTTCTGTATCCACTCCTGCTTTTGGCTATCAATCCTAAGGCTTTTCATTCCTTCTGACAGATGAAATGAAGGTGGAAACTAAACATAGTGGCATTTAAATTTGAAGATTAGAGAAGCCACATCCATAATACATTACAGTTTACCTGAAAATATCAGGTCTCTGCCAAAAAAGAACTGCAAAGGTGGCTGCAGTAGCAGCAGCATGAGGTCAGAGGTGTGGAGGTGGCGGCAACATGGTAGGCCACAGAGTGGCACATAGAGTGTGAAGATTGCATCAACAGCAGCAGGAGACCACAGGTGGCAGCAACTTAGTGGCAGCAAGAGTAAAGCCACAGAGTGGCACAGTGAAAGAATGTGGAGGTGGCAGCAGCATGCCTACATAGCCCATAGCAGAGGAGGCCACATTGTGGCACAATGACAAAGTTTGAAATAAATTCGAAGTGGAAATTTTCCATTTAAATTTGAAGATTAGAGGCGCCACATCCATAATACATTACAGTTTTCCTGAAAATATCAGACCTTTGACAAAAAAGAACTGCAAAGGTGTCACCAGCAGCAGCAGCATGAGGTCAGAGGTGTAAAGCTGGTGGCAACATGGTAGGCCACAGAGTAGCTCAATGATAGAGTGTGGAGGTGGTGGCAGCAGCAGCGATGACTGCCAGGAATCCCCCAGTCAGACCTGACAGAGGATGGACAATGGTGCAACTGTGTGCACAGTATTTCTCTATAGTATGCCAGTTGTTCCTTCCTCTCAGCAGCTGAAAAAAAGTCACCAATTTTTGACAGGTTGAAACATCGCATATCAGACTATGCTGGCGTATGCTGTTCTGACGCTGCAACTCGAAAAGGGTGTGCTTGGCTTTGTAAGAATGGCTGAAGTGCATGCACAGTTTCCTGGCCATTGTTAGAATGGCTTGCAGATGGATGGAAGACTTGAGGAATCTGTTGATAACCAGATTAAACACATGCACCATGCAGGGCCCATGGGCAATCCCTCCTCGGTGCAGTGCAGACACCATGTTCTTTAGCTGCCTGTTCACGCTTCACTTTCTGCCTGCAGATTCTACATATACACACATTCGGCTCCTCTGGTGTCTTAACAATAAACTGCCACAATGCCGAGGTGGTGATTTTACTGCCAAGACTCTGCACTGAGCGAATACTGCTGCTGCGTTTGTAACCCATGGCCATTTGGCTCCCGTGATCACATGGCTGCCACCTTGCTGAATCACGGCTACAGTAGCGACTTGTTGCCTGCTCCGCTGCCTAATGCGCAAGCTGACACTTTCTTCGTCTGACGATGATGAATCTCTTGCTACAACTTGCTCCCAAGTGTGAACACCTACATCATTGTGAATTTGTGTTTTCCTGTCACTGCTACTCTCCTCAACGATGTCAGTATGCACAGCCTGCCTGCTGCATGAAGCAGAGGATGTCTGCCCCATCTCATCACTGCCAATCAGCTTCTGACTGTCCTCAAACACTTCGTCCTCGCTGAATAGTGGCACTGAGCCCAGACCATCTAATAACTCTCTGGCTGAGGGAAATAAACAGGACAGAGGCTGGTTGAGGACAGGTGAGGGCGACTATGTGAATTTAACACTTTGTTGCTCTCAACTTTAGTAACAAAAAGTATTGGAATTTGCGTTATACAGATCCCCAAAAACAGACACCCTGTAATTTGAGCGAACATCACTCTATATAGCACGTGGATTTGAGACGTAAATCTTGCTCTGAACTTTAGAAACAAAAAGTATTGGAATTTGCGTTATACAGATCCCCCAAAATGGACACCCTGTATTTGGAGTTAAAATCACTCTACATAGCACGTGGTTGTGACACGTAAATCTTGCTCTGAACTTTAGCAACATAAAGTATTTGAATTTGCATTAAACAGATCCCCCAAAACGGACACCCTGGGATTGGAGCAAAAATCACTCTATATAGTATGTGGGTTTGATACATAAATCTTGATGTGAACTTTAGCAACAAAAAATATTGGAATTTGCGTTATACAGATCCCCAAAATGGACACCCTGGGATTGGGGCAGAAATGAGTACAGAAACTATGTGGATTTCACAATGATTTCTTCCTATTTACTTCAGCAACAAAAAGAACGGCTATTTGGGGTACACAGAAGCACAAGAACTGACACCCTAGGATTGAAGCAGAAATCAGAACAGAAAGTATGTGGATTTCACATTGATTTCTTCCTATTCATTTCAGCAACAAAAAGAACTGCTATTTGGCGTATACAGATCCCCCAAAACGGACACGCTTGGAGCAAAAATCACAACAGCACAGTACAGTAGAAGCAACTGGACTCTACAGGCAGCACATGCAGTGTGAAGTGCCGAGTTTAGAAAATGGCTGCCTCATTTATAGTCTGTGTGACATCACATAAGCCTACCGGTCGCTGGTAGGCTTAGAGGTCTGCGCATGTGATCGAGGGTGTTCCTTTCTCCTTCCCAGATTTCTCTGCCCCATGTAACACGTTGTACTCGTGCCCATTTTGGTAATAAAGGAGGGGAAAAAAACATTGCTTCCACGTATCACCGTAAACTTCAGCTTCGTGATGAATCGAATATTTCCTGAAGTTCTAACCGAAGTTAGAATTGTTAGAATCAATTCGCCCATCTATAGTTAGGAGCCTTCTGGTGCTTTCTCTAGCCTCTCATACATGACGTCCTTACTTATATCTTAATAAGGGTGGTATCATACGTTCCCGTTTTGATACTGTATTGTAACGGAATCAAAACGCACTGGGGCTGCCCGTGGACGATCACATATGCTTTTGTATGCATGCGGCAATCAGTGCCCAGTATCTTGAATTTACACAATACAATACATCGAGCACTGATTGCATATTGCATTAGTTTGTCTGCAAATGCCAATGTGATCGTCCATGGGATGTCCTAGTGCGTTTTGAATCCGTTACAAAATGGAATCAAAATGGGAACATGTGACTTCACCCTAAGTGTGGTGAAACGTCACTGTACTGGTAACCTAGGAACTGATAAACTGTTCAGAGATCAGCGGTAATACAAATCATCTCAGAATGGCGTCCAGAGTGAATGAAGAACTGGTAAAATTGTCACATATATATGTTTTATAGGATTCTTAGAGACTGTCACAATAATTCCATGAAAAATATTATACTTATACGCAACATATCTCATGCCAAAAGCTGTATTATGTAGGGAGGCAATCCATTGTACTTACACTATGGACCATAGAAAATACCTAGATTATGTGTACAGGCATGGCCAAAAGTTTTAAGAATGATAGAAAAGTTAATTTTTACAAAGTCTACTGCATCAGGATTTTAATGGCAATTTGCATATACAGTCAAAGAGTGAGTGATCAGCTTAACAGCAATTAATTGCAAAGTCAATATTTGCCTAGAAAACAAACATTTTCCCCCAAAACACATTTCACGATCATTGCAGGCCTGCCTTAAAAGGAGGAGCTGACATCGTTTCAGTGATTGCTCCATTAACCCCTTAACGACTTGGCCTTTTTTAGTTTTTTCACTTACATTTTTCACTCCCCACCTTCAAAAATCTATAACTTTTTTTATTTTTCCACATAAAGAGCTCTGTTATGGCTTATTTTCTGCGTAACAAATTGCACTTCGTATTGACGGTATTCAATATTCCATGGCGCGTACTGGGAAGCGGGAAAAAAATTCCAAATGCAGTGAAAATGGTGAAAAAACACATTTGTGACGTTTTCTTGTGGGCTTGGATTTTACAGCTTTCACTGTGTGCCACAAATGACATGTCTACTTTATTCTTTGGGTCGGTACGATTAAGGGGATACCAAATTTGTATAGGTTTTATAATGTTTTCATACATTTAAAAAAATGAAAACCTCCTGTACAAAATAATTTTTTTTGATTTTGCCATCTTCTGGCGGCAATAACTTTTTCATACTTTGATGGCGTTTTCATTGCTATCATTGTTAGGACTGTGCGACCTTTTGATCACTTTTTATAAATTTTTTTATATTTACCAAAATGTTATATTTTCAGTTACGAGGTTAAACGCAGTGTAAAACTGTAATTATATTTTGATAGATCGGACATTTTCGGACACGGCAAAACCATTATGTGTTTATGATTTTTACTGTTTATTAATATTAATATCAGTTCTAGGGAAAGGGGGGTGATTTGAATTTTTAGGTTTTTTTATTATAATTTTTTTTTTTTAAACTTTTTTTTACTTTTACTATTTTTCAGACTCCCTAGGGTACTTTAACCCTAGGTTGCCTGATCGATCCTACCATATACTGCCATACTGCAATATGGCAGTATATGGGGATTTTACTCCTCATTCATTACAATGTGCTGATAGCACATTGTAATGAATGAGTTAAAACGAGACAGCTTCGGGCCTTCGTGGGACCCGAAGCTGTCATGGCAACGGATCACCGCTCCCCGTGACGTCATCGCGGAGCGGCGATCCGCGGAAAGATGGCGCCATCTTTTTGGAGCCTCCGGCAGCATTGCCGGCGGCGATCGCCATGAAAGCTTACCGGGTGTTACCAGTAAGCCTTTGCTGCAATATGCAGCAAAGACTTACCGGCTATGGAGAGGGCTCGGCCCGCGAGCCTTCTCCATGCACCAGGACCCGGTGCGCGCCGTATTAGTACGGCGCACGTCGGGAAGGGGTTAACAAAGGTGTGGGTGTTGATGAGGACAGGGCTGGAGATCAATCTGTCATGATTAAGTAAGAAACACACCACTGGACACTTTAATACACTGTATGCTTTCCTTGAACAGCCGTTCGAGGGGGAATACTGCTGTGTGGGATGTGTGAAAATTGCTCATCTGGAAGCCCAGATTCTGGATCTAAATGAGCAAGTTTCAAGGCTGCGGGCAATTGACAATATGGAGCGAAGTTTGCTGCTCCTGGAGCACAAACTCTCTAGGGAAGATGGGTGTGGGGAGGGAAGTATGGAGGTGCAGAGTGAGGGGGCAACTAGTTGGGTAACATGTAGAAGGTGGGGTTGAGGGAAGAGTTGTAGGGAGTCTAGTCCTGATCTGGTGCACCCCAATAAGTTTGCCAGGCTGGCGGATGAGGGGGATATCAGCTCTGGGGTAGCAATGCTGCAGCAAGACGTGGCCTCTAGCAACCAGGGGACTGTTTGCTCCAGTAAGAAGGGTAATGGGAGCACAGGCAAAGTCAGACAGGTGCTGGTAGTGGGAGATTCGATTATTAGGGGAACACACAGGGCAATCTGTCAGACAGACCGTGCATACCGAACAGTGTGTTGTTTGCCGGGTGCTCGGGTTCAGCATGTTGCGGATCGGGTTGACAGATTACTGGGAGGGGCTGGTGAGGAACCAGCGGTCATGGTCCACATTGGCACTAATGACAAAGTAAGAGGTAGGTGGAAGGTCCTTAAAAATGATTTCAGGGATTTAGGCCATAAGCTCAGGGCAAGGACCTCAAAGGTAGTTTTCTCCGAAAAACTGCCTGTACCACGTGCCACACCAGAAAGGCAGCGGGAGATCAGGGAGGTAAATAAGGGGCTCAAAAGTTGGTGAAGAAGGAGGGTTTTGGGTACATGGAGAACTGGGCTGACTTTTCTGTCGGCTACAGGCTCTACAGTAGGGATGGGCTGCACCTCAATGGGGAGGGTGCAGCTGTTTTGGGGGAAAAAATGGCTAGAAGGTTGGAGGAGTGTTTAAACTAGAGACCTGGGGGGAGGGCAACTACACTTGTGCAGGGCAAATAGACAGTGTAGATAGAGAGCTGGGAAGAGTCATAGTCCATGGGGGAGGAAGGGGGGCTGGAATGAGATTGGGGAATAAGGACAAAAGGAATACTGACAGGGAAAACCATATAAAGTGCATGTACACTGTCAAGGAGATATTAATTGTGAATGTATAAGATTGGTTTAACTACAGGGTAATTACAAACTTTGTTTAAATATTTGGCATCTATTGAAGCGTCCAGGCAGCTTTTATGACATCCTGGAGCTTTAACAGCCTGATAACCTCTGAACTGAAGACTGGTCTGTTCAGACCCCAAAGGACATTTGGTCTCCCTACCCCCCCTCTTCTGCATCAGGATTTGGAAACAAAAGACTGTTTAAATATTCCTGGACTCTCCCCCCTCATTAAAACTTTGCCCAATCGTGAATGGCCCTCTGGACTAATTAATGAATGGGAGGTTCTGAAATCTGAACCAAACTGAGAAGTTATAAAACAATATGAAATCCAAGAATTGGCGTTCACATTTTGGGGGCTGCTTGACAAGCTGAGTGTGTCCCTTATTTCTCCCACCTCCAGGGATCAGGATTTACTATAAGTTTGTAAGTTTCTGTTATTTTTCTCCCTTTTTATTTTATAACTGTTTTGCCGTGTTGTGTGTCATTTTATTTTGTAATTCTTTTGTTTTTAATATCTTTTTATGCACTGATCAACTTTTTGTAATTAAAGCTTTTCACTTTAATTTTGGTCCCTGTATGCTCTGCGAACTCATAGCCTTGTGAAGTGTGCTTAGCTGTGTGACTGCTAAAGTGCTGAGTGTGACAAGCTGACTGCTTGAGAGCAAGAGTTGATGTAGAGTGGGATACTTATTGGTCCCGGTATAAATGCAATAAGTGGTGGCAGCGGGTCTGGTCTGGTGCTGGAGCTGTATGAGGTGTGATTTAGGCTCAATTTGTGTCCTGAGTGAAAGGTGAGCGCAAGTTTGAGTAGGCTAAATTAACCTGTACAGTTGCACCCCACGTCACGTGACGAGGCGGCGGCGTCCTCACCGTGACAAATTGGTGGCAGCGGTGGGATAAATTCATTTTTGTCAGAGCATTAAGTGTTGGGATTAAGTAACTAACCCCTGCACTTAAGGACTAGTGGAATCCTTGCGAGGAGTACCCTAGTTTTACACGGACCAAATCAGTGCTGTTCTCAGACACACGTGCAAACAGTTTCCCTTCCCCGTTTTTCTTTTCTATCTTTTATTTGGCAAAGGTTGCACTCAGTGATGGCAACCATCTACAAGAGACAGAGCAAGGAGGCTCTAGTTCACCTCTGTGAGCAGAGAGGTATCGACCCGGCTGACAAGTCCAAAGAGCTGCTGGTTTGTGCTTTGATGGAGCAAGATGCAGAGCAAGGATCTGGCACGGCTCAAGGGAGCCAAGATATGGACATTAATCCTGGAAGAGTTTCCCCTGAGGCTACCCACAGCAGGAGCCCTCAGGTAGGCATGGATGTGTCTCTACAAATGGCCCTACAGCAGCTAGGTGAATGTGATCCTAGCCTGCGTATGCAGCTTATCCTTCAGTTTAATCAGGCGGCTGCAGAGCGAGAGGAGAGGGCAGCCGCAGAGCGCCAGGCTGATAGAGAATTCAGGCTGGAAATGGCGCGTATTGAAAGGGGTATCAATTCTGTGCAACCCCAATCCCAAGATGTAGACCCCAAAAGACCTCGTCAAGAACGTTTTCCAGTACTGGACAAGGATGGGGATTTGGACATTTTTCTGCGGTCTTTTGAGAAGACCTGCAGACAATACCATCTGCCCCGTGAGCAGTGGGCACAGTATTTAAGCCCAGGGCTAAGAGGCAAAGCCCTGGAAGTATTTGCTGACCTTCCTCTTGAGCTTGATGAGGACTATGATGCTATAAAAGCTGCTTTGATTAAAAAGTACAACCTAACTCCAGAGGTGTACCGCAAGAAGTTCCGGAGCGTAAAGCGAGGACCAACTGACAGCTACGCTGATACAGTAGGCAACTTACGGACTATCTTTCTACAGTGGACCCGAGGACTTTCTGTCAACAGCCGTGAGGACCTGGAGGATCTCATGATAAAAGATCAGTTTCTGCACATTTGTCCTGTGGATGTACGACAGTTTGTTTGTGACAGGGAGCCTAAAACTGCGGATGAAGCTGCGCAGATTGCGGACTCCTATACTGCCAACCGGATGCCTGAAGCCAAGATGGAAACATCCCCCCAAAGGTCCACCAGCTGGAAGGAAAAACAAGCCAGGACAACATCACAGCCTTCTGTCTCCAAAGTGGGTGAGAACATTACACTGATGGAGTCTATAAATCAGGGGGATATGCGCAAATGTTTTATTTGTAACAAAGTGGGTCATCTGAGGTCTGCGTGCCCAGAGAGAGGGGCAACTGTCTACTCTACAGTACCAGTAGTCATGCTGCTTTCTGGTGATATGGACAAGTTACAGCACCATATGCAGACTGTGATAGTGGGTGATAGAGTCACCCAGGGATTAAGAGACTCAGGGGCAAGTTATTCATTGGTTCGCCCTGAGGTTATAAACCCTAAGGACATCATTCCAGAAAAGACTTTGCCTGTGCAGGGGATAACCGGATGCCATCCAGGAGTGCCCGTTGCCAAGGTTTTTATGGACTGGGGTTCTGGTAGAGGTATCAGACAAGTGGGAGTGTCACAAGAATTGCCTGTGGATGTATTGTTGGGAAATGATTTGGGAAAAATGACAACTGTGTATGTGCCTGATGTACAACAATCATATGAGAAAATGGGCAGAAGCCCAAGGGGACTGGTCTGGGAAGGAGGACAGGATAGCAAGAGCAAGGCTATGCCTGCTCCAGAACCAGAGGTGTCCCAGTATGAGGAAGCTACGGGGGAGGGGGTGGTGAACAGGCCCCCAGAGATAACCCTGCAGTCAGCAGATATGGTGAAGGGTGTGAGAGGCTGCCAAGATGGAGTCTCTGAATCTGCACCTCAAAGCTCTAAGGTCCTGAGTGTGGATCTGGTGGAGGCCATTACTCAAGGAGAGGTCCTAGAGCAGACAAGAGGTGTCAAGATGAGTAAGGCTCAGAGCATGAGCCACAAAGATGCCTCTACTCAGACTGGGGAGATGCAGTGTGTCTATGAGCCACAGACAGCGTGTACACTAGAACCAGTGCTGAGAGAGGAGACTGGGGAGATGCAGTGTGTCTATGAGCCACAGACAGCGTGTACACTAGAACCAGTGCTGAGAGAGGAGACTGGGGAGATGCAGTGTGTCTATGAGCCACAGACAGCGTGTACACTAGAACCAGTGCTGAGAGAGGAGATTGGGGTCCACAGTGAGGTCGGGTTCCCAGTGATGAGTGTTGCCAGTGCAGTTTTGGGGAGCGATCAGAAAGGGGAGCAGGGGCATAGGGACTCTCAGGAGAGAGTTCAGTCAGTGGTCCAACCTAAGCCCTGTAGTATAAATGATAAAGAGAGGGACTCTAATAGCTGTACAGCTGGAAAACCAAAACACAATGTAACTGGGTACAGTAGTCCTACACTTAACTCCATTGGTATTTCATCCAGCAGGGAGAGGGTTAACCATTTCACACTTGGGAGAGGGGACACAGAACTTAGTGTTTCTGCAGCACAAAGCCATAAAGTCAGCAGGGGGTCCCAGCACAGCAGTGTACAAGTGACCAGGGATGATATTACTTGGCCTTATACACAGGACAAAGGACCAGGTGGTTGATGTGCACAGGTAATCACATCTTATGGCAATGATTTTTATGGTACTGAACTTCTGCAATGTATTATTGGTAATTGGCTTGGGAAAATTTAAAATGGCGTGGGTCATTTCAAATTTGCCCAATCTTGAAAGGGGGAGGTGTCAAGGAGATATTAATTGTGAATGTATAAGATTGGTTTAACTACAGGGTAATTACAAACTTTGTCTAAATATTTGGCATCTATTGAAGCGTCCAGGCAGCTTTTATGACATCCTGGAGCTTTAACAGCCTGATAACCTCTGAACTGAAGACTGGTCTGTTCAGACCCCAAAGGACATTTGGTCTCCCTACCCCCCCCTCTTCTGCATCAGGATTTGGAAACAAAAGACTGTTTAAATATTCCTGGACTCTCCCCCCTCATTAAAACTTTGCCCAATCGTGAATGACCCTCTGGACTAATTAATGAATGGGAGGTTCTGAAATCTGAACCAAACTGAGAAGTTATAAAACAATATGAAATCCAAGAATTGGTGTTCACATTTTGGGGGCTGCTTGACAAGCTGAGTGTGTCCCTTATTTCTCCCACCTCCAGGGATCAGGATTTACTATAAGTTTGTAAGTTTCTGTTATTTTTCTCCCTTTTTATTTTATAACTGTTTTGCCGTGTTGTGTGTCATTTTATTTTGTAATTCTTTTGTTTTTAATATCTTTTTATGCACTGATCAACTTTTTGTAATTAAAGCTTTTCACTTTAATTTTGGTCCCTGTATGCTCTGCGAACTCATAGCCTTGTGAAGTGTGCTTAGCTGTGTGACTGCTAAAGTGCTGAGTGTGACAAGCTGACTGCTTGAGAGCAAGAGTTGATGTAGAGTGGGATACTTATTGGTCCCGGTATAAATGCAATAAGTGGTGGCAGCGGGTCTGGTCTGGTGCTGGAGCTGTATGAGGTGTGATTTAGGCTCAATTTGTGTCCTGAGTGAAAGGTGAGCGCAAGTTTGAGTAGGCTAAATTAACCTGTACAGTTGCACCCCACGTCACGTGACGAGGCGGCGGCGTCCTCACCGTGACAAATTGGTGGCAGCGGTGGGATAAATTCATTTTTGTCAGAGCATTAAGTGTTGGGATTAAGTAACTAACCCCTGCACTTAAGGACTAGTGGAATCCTTGCGAGGAGTACCCTAGTTTTACACGGACCAAATCAGTGCTGTTCTCAGACACACGTGCAAACAGTTTCCCTTCCCCGTTTTTCTTTTCTATCTTTTATTTGGCAAAGGTTGCACTCAGTGATGGCAACCATCTACAAGAGACAGAGCAAGGAGGCTCTAGTTCACCTCTGTGAGCAGAGAGGTATCGACCCGGCTGACAAGTCCAAAGAGCTGCTGGTTTGTGCTTTGATGGAGCAAGATGCAGAGCAAGGATCTGGCACGGCTCAAGGGAGCCAAGATATGGACATTAATCCTGGAAGAGTTTCCCCTGAGGCTACCCACAGCAGGAGCCCTCAGGTAGGCATGGATGTGTCTCTACAAATGGCCCTACAGCAGCTAGGTGAATGTGATCCTAGCCTGCGTATGCAGCTTATCCTTCAGTTTAATCAGGCGGCTGCAGAGCGAGAGGAGAGGGCAGCCGCAGAGCGCCAGGCTGATAGAGAATTCAGGCTGGAAATGGCGCGTATTGAAAGGGGTATCAATTCTGTGCAACCCCAATCCCAAGATGTAGACCCCAAAAGACCTCGTCAAGAACGTTTTCCAGTACTGGACAAGGATGGGGATTTGGACATTTTTCTGCGGTCTTTTGAGAAGACCTGCAGACAATACCATCTGCCCCGTGAGCAGTGGGCACAGTATTTAAGCCCAGGGCTAAGAGGCAAAGCCCTGGAAGTATTTGCTGACCTTCCTCTTGAGCTTGATGAGGACTATGATGCTATAAAAGCTGCTTTGATTAAAAAGTACAACCTAACTCCAGAGGTGTACCGCAAGAAGTTCCGGAGCGTAAAGCGAGGACCAACTGACAGCTACGCTGATACAGTAGGCAACTTACGGACTATCTTTCTACAGTGGACCCGAGGACTTTCTGTCAACAGCCGTGAGGACCTGGAGGATCTCATGATAAAAGATCAGTTTCTGCACATTTGTCCTGTGGATGTACGACAGTTTGTTTGTGACAGGGAGCCTAAAACTGCGGATGAAGCTGCGCAGATTGCGGACTCCTATACTGCCAACCGGATGCCTGAAGCCAAGATGGAAACATCCCCCCAAAGGTCCACCAGCTGGAAGGAAAAACAAGCCAGGACAACATCACAGCCTTCTGTCTCCAAAGTGGGTGAGAACATTACACTGATGGAGTCTATAAATCAGGGGGATATGCGCAAATGTTTTATTTGTAACAAAGTGGGTCATCTGAGGTCTGCGTGCCCAGAGAGAGGGGCAACTGTCTACTCTACAGTACCAGTAGTCATGCTGCTTTCTGGTGATATGGACAAGTTACAGCACCATATGCAGACTGTGATAGTGGGTGATAGAGTCACCCAGGGATTAAGAGACTCAGGGGCAAGTTATTCATTGGTTCGCCCTGAGGTTATAAACCCTAAGGACATCATTCCAGAAAAGACTTTGCCTGTGCAGGGGATAACCGGATGCCATCCAGGAGTGCCCGTTGCCAAGGTTTTTATGGACTGGGGTTCTGGTAGAGGTATCAGACAAGTGGGAGTGTCACAAGAATTGCCTGTGGATGTATTGTTGGGAAATGATTTGGGAAAAATGACAACTGTGTATGTGCCTGATGTACAACAATCATATGAGAAAATGGGCAGAAGCCCAAGGGGACTGGTCTGGGAAGGAGGACAGGATAGCAAGAGCAAGGCTATGCCTGCTCCAGAACCAGAGGTGTCCCAGTATGAGGAAGCTACGGGGGAGGGGGTGGTGAACAGGCCCCCAGAGATAACCCTGCAGTCAGCAGATATGGTGAAGGGTGTGAGAGGCTGCCAAGATGGAGTCTCTGAATCTGCACCTCAAAGCTCTAAGGTCCTGAGTGTGGATCTGGTGGAGGCCATTACTCAAGGAGAGGTCCTAGAGCAGACAAGAGGTGTCAAGATGAGTAAGGCTCAGAGCATGAGCCACAAAGATGCCTCTACTCAGACTGGGGAGATGCAGTGTGTCTATGAGCCAAAGACAGTGTGTACACTAGAACCAGTGCTGAGAGAGGAGACTGGGGAGATGCAGTGTGTCTATGAGCCACAGACAGCGTGTACACTAGAACCAGTGCTGAGAGAGGAGACTGGGGAGATGCAGTGTGTCTATGAGCCACAGACAGCGTGTACACTAGAACCAGTGCTGAGAGAGGAGACTGGGGAGATGCAGTGTGTCTATGAGCCACAGACAGCGTGTACACTAGAACCAGTGCTGAGAGAGGAGATTGGGGTCCACAGTGAGGTCGGGTTCCCAGTGATGAGTGTTGCCAGTGCAGTTTTGGGGAGCGATCAGAAAGGGGAGCAGGGGCATAGGGACTCTCAGGAGAGAGTTCAGTCAGTGGTCCAACCTAAGCCCTGTAGTATAAATGATAAAGAGAGGGACTCTAATAGCTGTACAGCTGGAAAACCAAAACACAATGTAACTGGGTACAGTAGTCCTACACTTAACTCCATTGGTATTTCATCCAGCAGGGAGAGGGTTAACCATTTCACACTTGGGAGAGGGGACACAGAACTTAGTGTTTCTGCAGCACAAAGCCATAAAGTCAGCAGGGGGTCCCAGCACAGCAGTGTACAAGTGACCAGGGATGATATTACTTGGCCTTATACACAGGACAAAGGACCAGGTGGTTGATGTGCACAGGTAATCACATCTTATGGCAATGATTTTTATGGTACTGAACTTCTGCAATGTATTATTGGTAATTGGCTTGGGAAAATTTAAAATGGCGTGGGTCATTTCAAATTTGCCCAATCTTGAAAGGGGGAGGTGTCAAGGAGATATTAATTGTGAATGTATAAGATTGGTTTAACTACAGGGTAATTACAAACTTTGTCTAAATATTTGGCATCTATTGAAGCGTCCAGGCAGCTTTTATGACATCCTGGAGCTTTAACAGCCTGATAACCTCTGAACTGAAGACTGGTCTGTTCAGACCCCAAAGGACATTTGGTCTCCCTACCCCCCCTCTTCTGCATCAGGATTTGGAAACAAAAGACTGTTTAAATATTCCTGGACTCTCCCCCCTCATTAAAACTTTGCCCAATCGTGAATGACCCTCTGGACTAATTAATGAATGGGAGGTTCTGAAATCTGAACCAAACTGAGAAGTTATAAAACAATATGAAATCCAAGAATTGGTGTTCACATTTTGGGGGCTGCTTGACAAGCTGAGTGTGTCCCTTATTTCTCCCACCTCCAGGGATCAGGATTTACTATAAGTTTGTAAGTTTCTGTTATTTTTCTCCCTTTTTATTTTATAACTGTTTTGCCGTGTTGTGTGTCATTTTATTTTGTAATTCTTTTGTTTTTAATATCTTTTTATGCACTGATCAACTTTTTGTAATTAAAGCTTTTCACTTTAATTTTGGTCCCTGTATGCTCTGCGAACTCATAGCCTTGTGAAGTGTGCTTAGCTGTGTGACTGCTAAAGTGCTGAGTGTGACAAGCTGACTGCTTGAGAGCAAGAGTTGATGTAGAGTGGGATACTTATTGGTCCCGGTATAAATGCAATAAGTGGTGGCAGCGGGTCTGGTCTGGTGCTGGAGCTGTATGAGGTGTGATTTAGGCTCAATTTGTGTCCTGAGTGAAAGGTGAGCGCAAGTTTGAGTAGGCTAAATTAACCTGTACAGTTGCACCCCACGTCACGTGACGAGGCGGCGGCGTCCTCGCCGTGACATACACAAATGCCAGAAGCCTCACAAACAAAATGGAGGAACTGGAACTCTTGATGTTGGAGCAAAAATATAATATAGTGGGTATCAGCGAGACATGGCTGGACAGTAGCTATGACTGGGCTGTTGCTATAGATGGTTATAGTCTTTTTAGAAAAGATCGTATAAATAAAAAAGGGGGAGGGGTTTGTTTATATGTGAATTCTTGCCTCAAGCCTGTCTTGCGAGATGACATCAGTAACGCAAATGCAAATGTAGAGTCCCTATAGGTGGAGATAAGGGGAGGGAAAAAGAATAATAAAATATTACTAGGGGTTTGTTATAAGGCTCCAAATATAATGGAGGCAACAGAGGAAATGCTGATAAGTGAAATGGATGCGGCTTCAAAGCAAGTACTTATCATGGGGGACTTCAATTACCCAGATATTGACTGGGGGGCAGAAACATGCAGGTCCTTCAAAGGTAGCAGGTTCTTGTCAACAACAAAAGACAATTACCTGTCGCAAATAGTCCTGGAGCCAACAAGAGGGGGGGCATTGCTGGACCTTATCCTAACCAACAGACCTGATAGGGTATCAAAACTACAGGTTGGGGTAAACCTGGGGAATAGTGATCATAATATCATTGATTTTGTACTACGGTTTAGTAAGAGCGTCAGGGAAGGGGCAACCAACACTCTAAACTTCAGGAGGGCAAATTTTCAGCAACTAAGGGAAGACCTTAAAGGCATAGACTGGGATAATGTTCTCAAAGACAAAAGCCCCCCCAAAAAATGGGAATTTTTCTCATATATTCTGAAAAAGTCCTGTGAGAAACACATACCTTATGGGAAAAAGCATAAGAGGAACAAGAAACAGCCAATGTGGCTAGCTAGTCTTGTAAGGAAAGCAATAAGCGAGAGAGATAAGGCGTTTAAGGTGCTAAAATGTGAAGGTAGCGATGAGGCATTACAGGACTATAGAGAGAAAAATAAATCCTGTAAAAAGCAGATAAAGGCTGCAAAAATAGAGACTGAGAGAAAAATTGCCAGAGAGAGCAAAAATAATCCCAAATTATTTTTCAAGTATATAAATGATAAGAAACTAAAAACAGAGAGCGTGGGCCCCCTTAGAAATAACATGGGGGTCATGGTGGAAGGGGATGAGGAAAGGGCCAGTCTACTGATTGTCGCCTTCTCAACTGTCTTTACCCAGGAAAATTCCCTGGTGGAAGACACAATGAGGAATAATGTAAATTCTTTTTGGAATGTCAACAGTTTGACCCAGGAAGAGGTACGGCACCGCCTCGCAACCACTAAGATAGATAAATCACCGGGGCCAGATGGCATACACCCCCGGGTTCTGCATGAATTATGTACCGTGATAGACAGACTGTTATTTTTAATATTTGAAGATTCACTGAGGACTGGTTATGTTCAACAGGACTGGCGCATAGCAAATGTGATACCAATATACAAAAAAGGATCAAATAGCGATCCTGGAAACTACAGACCCGTGAGTCTAACTGCTGTGGTGAGGAAAATATTTGAGGGGTTTGTTAGAGATGCTATCCTGGAGTATCTCACTGTGCACAACCTTATAACCCAGCGTCAGCATGGGTTTATGAGAGATCGGTCCTGCCAGACTAATCTGATTGGTTTCTACGAGGAGGTAAGTTCAAGACTGGATCTGGGGGACGCTGTGGATGTTGTATATCTGGAATTTTCAAAGGCATTTGACACCATGCCACATAAAAGGTTGGTATATAAAATGAGACTGCTGGGAATAGGAGAAAATCTATGTATTTAGGTAAGTAATTGGCTTAGTAATAGAAAACAGAGGGTCGCCATTAATGGCACATTCTCAGATTGGGTTGACGTTACCAGTGGAGTGCCACAGGGGTCAGTATTGGGGCCACTTCTTTTTAATATTTTTATTAATGACCTTGTAGTGGGTTTACACAGTCAAGTTTCAATATTTGCAGATGATACTAAGCTGGGTAAAGTAATAAATACTGAGGTCGATAGTTTAGCACTACAGAGGGATTTGTGGAAGCTTGAGGAGTGGGCAGAGAAATGGTTGATGAGATTTAATGTAGATAAATGTAAAGTTATGCACTTGGGCCATGGAAACAAAAAGTATAATTATGTTCTAAACGGCCAATTACTTGGTAAAACTGGAGCTGAAAAGGACTTGGGGGTATTGGTGGATGGTAAACTTAATTTTAGTGACCAGAGCCAGGCGGCTGCTGCTAAAACAAATAAAATTATGGGATGTATCAAGAGAGGAATAGATTCTCATGATAAAGACATAGTTTTGCCCTTATACAAATCGCTGGTCAGACCACACATGGAATATTGTGTACAGTTTTGGACACCAGTGTATAAAAAGGATATAGTAGAGCTGGAATGGGTGCAGAGGATTATTAGGGGAATGGGGGATTAGAATACACTGACATATTACAAAATTTGGGATTATTCAGTTTAGAAAAAAGACGACTGAGGGGAGACCTCATTACAATGTACAAATACCTGAACGGACAGTACAAGGATCTCTCCAAAGATCTTTTTATACCTAGGCCTGTGACCAGGACAAGGGGGCACCCTCTACGCCTAGAGGAGAGGCGATTTTACCATCAACATAGACAAAGGTTCTTTACTGTACGAGCAGTGAGACTATGGAACTCTCTGCCGCAGGAGGTTGTTATGGCGGACTCTATGTACATGTTCAAGAGAGGCCTGGATGCCTTTCTGGAGAGCAAAAATATCACGGGTTATGGGGATAAAACATTTTTTTAATTCTTAAAGGTTGGACTTGATGGACTTGCGTCTTTTTCCAGCCTTATATACTATGATACTATGATACTATGAATAGGAGGCTGGTGCTTGGCATCATTGTTTCTCTTCTGTTAACCATCTCTAAAGAAACATGTGCAGTCATCATTGCACTGCACAAAACTGGCCTAACAGGGAAGAGTATCGCAGCTAGAAAGATTGCACCTCAGTCAACAATCTATCACATCATAAAGGAATTCAAAGACAGAGGTTCCCTTGCTGCCAAAAAGGCACCAGGGCACCCAAAAAGGACCAGCAAGCACCAGGACTGTCTATTAAAAGTGTTTCAGCTTCGGGATCGGGCTACCAGCAGTGCAGAGCTTGCTCAGTAATGGCAGCAGGCAGGTGTGAGGCGGAGACTCTTGGAGCAAGGCCTGGTGTCCAGAAGGGTAGCAAAGAAGCCACTTCTCTCCAGAAAAAACATGAGGGACACACTGATATTCTACAAAAGGTATAGGTAGTGGACTGCTGAGGACTGGGGTAAAGTCATTTTCTCTGATGAATCCCCTTTCCGATTGTTTGGAACATCTGGAAAACAGCTTGTTCGGAGAAGACAAGGTGAGCGATACCACCAGTCTTGTCTCATGCCAACTATAAAACATCCTGCAACCATTCATGTGTGGGGTTGCTTCTCAGCCAAGTGAATTGGCTCTCTCACAGTCTTGCCTAAAAACACATCCATTAATAAAGAATGGTACCAGAATGTCCTCCAAGAGCAACATCTCCCAACCGTCCAAGAGCAGTTTGGTGTTCAACAATGCCTTTTCCAGCATGATGGAGCACCTTGCCATAAAGCAAAGGTGATAACTAAATGGCTCATGGAACAAAACATAGAGATTTTGGGTCCATGGCCTGGAAACTCCCCAGATCTGGCGGACTTGTTGTCAACCATCAAGAGAAGGTGGACAAACAAAAACCCACAAATTGTGACAAAATGCAAGCATTAATTGTGCAAGAATGGACTGCTATCAGTCAGGATTTGGTCCAGAAGTTGATTGAGAGATGCCAGGGAGAATTGCAGAGGTCCTGAAGAAGGGTCAACACTGCTACCCTGTTTCCCCTAAAATAGGACATCCCCTGAAAATAAGACCTTGTAGAATTTTGTTCAAGCTTAGGAATATAAGGCCTCCCCCGAAAATAAGACCTAGCGGCAGCCATTGCAGCAGCTCCCCCCATGTTGTACATTAGTATCAGTAGATCATTTAGATACCACAAGAGGTTGTGACATGCGGGAAGAAATCATGGGATAAAATCTCTGACTGTTGCGCTGCAAATGTGATACAAGCAGTTATCCAGACATGAAGTGCTGACAAGAAGGGGATCATTGGAGAAAAGTGCTATTGCTAAACATGAGAGATTGGGGCCAATGATTCCAATAGAAATCGCAAGTCGCAAGAAATTTTGCATGAAATAAGTTTGGAGAGTTATAAGGATGTTAGAGAAGTTGATTTTTCTGTCCAACATTAAATGTGAATTATTTTTCATGGAAATATAAGACATCCCCTGAAAATAAGACCTAGCACCTGTTTAGGAGCAAAAATTAATATAAGACACTGGGGGTCATTTACTAAGGGCCCGATTCGCGTTTTCCCGACGTGTTACCCGAATATTTCCGATTTGCGCCGCTTGTACATGAATTGCCCCGGGTTTTTGGCGCACGCGATCGGATTGTGGCGCATCGGGGCCGGCATGCGCGCGACAGAAATCGGGGGTGCGTGGCCGAACGAAAACCCGACGTATTCGGAAAAACCGCCGCATTTAAAAACCGAAAATGTGTCGCTTGGGGAGCGCTCACCTTCACCTTCTATGGGATGGTGCATTCCGGGGCGTTAAGATTATTTTCGGCGCTGCAGCGCCACCTGGTGGACGGCGGAGGAACTACCATCTTAAATCCCAGCCGGACCCGAATCCTGTGCAGAGAACGCGCCGCTGGATCGCGAATGGGCCGGGTAAGTAAATGTGCCCCACTGTCTTATTTTTGGGGAAACAGGGTAATATTGACTTGCTCCATGAACTCATTCTAACTGTCAATAAAAGCTTTTGTTACTCATAATATGATTGCACTTGTATTTTTGTATGTGATAAAAATATCCGACATGCAATATATTTTGACATGCAATGCTTTATATGGTTATAGCAGCACAGTTTAGTGGTGGGTGCAACAGCCGTAGATCCCTTGGCAAGGGTCCCAATAGTATGCCAAGTGGCATAACATTTTTACTTTTTTGGCTATGAAGCTGGGTGATAGCTTGTTTTTTTTTTTTTTTTTGGGACATTGTACTTTGCAACAGTATCATTCTGGAGTACATATGGTTTTTTTCTCACTTTTTATTGCATTTTTTTGTGGGATGAAATAGGTAAAAAATCATAATTTTTGGTGGGATTTTAAGGGGTTTTTTTATGGTGTTCATCTATAATTATCTTTTTTAATTCTACGAGTCATTATGGATGCAGTGATGATGTATATGTGGAGTTTGGTTTATTACCACATTTGATTCATGCCAAGATCTTGCTGGCTTTAAAGTTAGCTGATTGACATTGCATGCTGTTACTTAATTTATGATATATGTCACGGTTACACCCGCTACATCGTCAGTACGGATTGCGGGGGCACCCGTGCCTGCTGCTGCGGTCCCCACTCCCCCAGGTCTATACCCACCTCACCTGGCTCCGGATTCCATGACGTGTCTTCCTTATTGGCGCTGGTATCCCTTCTCTGCTATATAGCCTGGTGACTCCCAACATCCCTTGCTAGATCTTCAGGTCATTCTACTGAAGAGAAAGCCTCCCTGAGCATTTCCAGACGCCTCCGAGTTTCCTGAGCGTTTCCAGATGCCTCCGTGTTTCTGTGTTCCTGTGTTGTTTCCGTGTTCCTGTGGTTTTGCCGTGGTCCTGTGGTGTTCCCGTGGTCCTGTAATCCTGTGGCGGTCCTGTAATCCTGTGGCGGTCCTTTAATCCTGTGGCGGTCCGGTTATCCTGTGGTTTTCCAAGGTTCTGCCAGCCATCCTTCCGAGGTCCTGCCAGCCGTCCTTCGGAGCTCCTGCCAGCCGTTCTTCCGAGCTCCTTCCAGCCGTCCTTCCGAGCTCCTGCCAGCTGTCCTTCCTAGCTCCTGCCAGCCGTCCTTCCGAGCTCCTGCCAGCTGTCCTTCCTAGCTCCTGCCAGCCGTCCTTCCGAGGTCCTGCCAGCCGACCTTCCGAGGTCCTGCCATCCCGAGGTCCTGCCATCCCGAGGTCCTGCACTCCCATGGTCCTGCACTCCCATGGTCCTGCCTTCCCGTGGTCCTGCCTTCCCATGGTCCTGCCTGCCCTGTGTCCCTACCTTGGCTGCCACCACGGGCCTAGTCGAACCCGTGCAGCGACCTGGTGGCTCCCCGCTGCAGCAAGACCATCCTGCTTTGCGGCGGGCTCTGGCAAAGACCAGGAGTCCACTTAGACTCTGCTCCCAGGTTGCGGCTAGCATTTCTATCCCCCGTGGTGGTCCAGGGAGTCCACAGACTTTAGTCCCAAGGGACTATTCCCATAGACTGTGACAGTTGGTCATGAACTCTACAAAAGCCATGGACAGTCCCAAGGATCCATACCTGCTACCGGGTGACCTTCCCAGCACTATCGCCCAGCAGTCTCAAGAGATTGCTGCACAAAAAGAACTCTTGAACAAACTTGCTGCCACCCTTCGGATGATTGTCTGTGACTCCTCCTGTTGCTTCTGTCACCCAGCCATGTTTTTCGGCAGTAGAGTCTGGACCCGAAATTTTGATGCCTAACAAATTTGATGGCAACCCCAATTTTTGCAGAAGCTTTGTTGCTCAATGAACATCTAACTGTTGTCCTCCCAGTCCACCCCCGAATGCACTAAGTTGGCATTTGTTTTTTCTTTGCTCACTGGAGAGGCTCTGGACTGGGCTACTCCTCTATGTGATAGTGGTGACCCAGACATGGTTACCCATACCAAGTTCCTGGCAAAAATCCAGCCCAGGTTTGAACCACCTCAAGTTCGTCCCCAGTGTCTCTGCAGCCTCCCAGAGCTGCTCCAGCGGCGCCTCAGCCTCCCAGAGCTGCTCCAGTGGCGCCTCAGCCTCCCAGAGATGCTCCAGCAGTGCCTCAGCCTCCCAGAGATGCTCGAGCTGCGCCTCAGCCTCCCAGCCTCCCAGAGATGCTTCAGCGGCGCCTCAGCCTCCGCAGCCTCCCAGAGATGCTCCAGTGGTACCTCAGCCTCCGCAGCCTCCCAGAGATGCTCAAGTGGCGCCTCAGCCTCCGCAGCCTCCCAGAGATGCTCCAGAGGTGCCTCAGCCTTCGCAGCCTCCCAGAGCTGCTCCAGCGGCGCCTCAGCCTCCGCAGCTTCCCAGAGCTGCTCCAGTGGCGCCTCAGCCTCCGCAGCTTCCCATAGCCGCTCTGGCGGCACCTCAGCCTCCGCAGCTTCCCAGAGCTGCTCCAGAGACTCCGCAGTTTCCCAGAGCTGCTCCAGGGACTCCGCAGCTTCCCAGAGCTGCTCCAGGGACTCCGCAGCTTCCCAGAGCTGCTCCAGAGACTCCAAAGCTTCCCAGAGCAGCTCCAGTGACTCCGCAGCTTGCCAGCATTGCTCCAGAAGTTGCCCAAGCCTCTGAAGCTTGCCAGCGTTGCTCCAGAAGTTGCCCAAGCCTCTGCAGCTTGCCAGTGTTGCTCCGGCCTCCCCTGAGGCCGCTCCAGTCTCCACCGGCCTCCCCTGAGGCCGCTCCAGACTCTCCACCAGCCTCCCCTGAGGCCGCTCCAGAGTCTCCACTGGCCTCCCCTGAGGCTGCTCCAGAGTCTCCACCGGCCTCCCCTGAGGCCGCTCCAGAGTCTCCACTGGCCTCCCCTGAGGCCGCTCCAGAGTCTCCACCGGCCTCTCCTGGGGCCGCTCCAAAGTCTACACAGGCCTCCCCTGAGGCTGCTACAGAGTCTCCACCGGCCTTCCCTGAGCTCACTCCAGAGTCTCCACCAGCCTCCCCTGAGGCCGATCCGGTGACCCAAGAGTCGCTCCAGACACTAACATTCCAAGTGCCACTCCAGTCTCTGACCAGAAGACGTTCTCAAGATACCCTTGGCTTGGTCCATGCCAGCTCCAAACACCACAAGGTTGGTCCTGTCTTTACTGTTCCTGCTCTCTTCCTCGGGTGTTCTAGCAACGAGAAAAATTGAAGGAGGCGAAAGAAGAAGAAAAGGCTGAAAAAGTTGAGAAGAGGGGGCCTAAGGGGGGGTACTGTCATAGTTACACCCACGATCCTCGGTACGGTAGTGGTGCCTGCTGCCGCGGTCCCCACTCCCCCAGGTCCATACTCACGTCACCTGGCTCCGGACTCCACAACGATCCCGTCCTGGTCCCATGCCGGCTTCCTCCGAGGCCACACTCCTGCTTCCTGTCGAGGCCGGGCACTCCCTATGCCGGGTGGTCCCGATGCTAGGGCGCACTCGCCCGACTCTTCAGGAATTTAAAGGGCCAGCGTCTTCCTTATTGGCGCTGGCATCCCGGCTCTGCTATATAGCCTGGCGACTCCCAGCATCCCCTGCCGGATCTTCAGGTCATTCTACTGAAGAGAAAGCCTCCCTGAGAGTTTCCAGACACCTCCGAGTTTCCTGAGCATTTCCAGACACCTCCGTGTTTCTGTGTTCCTGTGGTGTTTCCTTGTTCCTGTGGTGTTTTCGTGGTCCTGTGGTGTTCCCGTGGTCCTGTGGTGTTCCCGTGTTCCCATGTTTCTGTAATCCTGTGGCGGTCCTGTAATCCTGTGGCAGTCCGGTTATCCTGTGACAGTCCGGTTATCCTGTGGTCTTCCGAGGTCATGCCAGCCGTCCTTCCGAGGCCCTGCCAGCCGTCCTTCCAAGGTCCTGCCAGCCATCCTTCCAAGGTACTGCCATCCCGAGGTGCTGCCATCCCTAGGTTCTGCCTTCCCGTGGTCCTGCTCTCCCATGGTCTTGCCTTCCCATGGTCCTGTCTTCCAGTGGTCCTGTCTTCCAGTGGTCCTGCCTGCCCTGTGTCCCTACCTTGGCTGCCACCGCGGGCCTAGTAGCACCCGTGGAGCGACCTGGTGGCTCCCCGCCGCAGCAAGACCATCCCGCAAGACCAGGAGTCCCCTTAGACTCCACTACCGGGTTGCGGCTAGCATCTTTATCCCCCGCGGTGGTCCAAGGAGTCCACAGACTTTAGTCCCGAGGGACTATTCCCATAGACTGTGACAATATACTAGTACGTCCAGGTCCTTCTCAACAAGGGACTCTCCCAGATTTACTCCCGCAAGGACATGTGTTTCATGTGGATTATTAGCCCCTAGGTGCATAACCTTGAACCTCATTTGCCAAGTGGATGACAAAACACTCCGTTTTTCCATGTCACCCTGCAGCCTATTACCATCCGGAATAGACTGCATTACACTACACAGCTTGGTGACATCTGCAAAAATAGACACAGTATTATTATTTCCTACCTCTACACCATTAATAAATATATTAAATAATAGCGGGCCACGCAGAAAACTCTAGGGTTACACTGATTCGTGGGAACAAAGTTTTTTTCCCTCTTTTATTTAACTAAATGGGCGCAAGCACAACGTGTTGCATGGGGCAGAGAACTCTGTGAAGGTGAAAGGAACACCCTTGATGACATCTGCAGACCTGTAAACCAATCAGCGACTGGCAGGCTTCTGAAAGCCTTTATTCTTCCGATCCCCCACTGACAGACCGCCGCGCTAAAAATCTGAAGGACATGCCACTTTGAACGACCAACACGCCGCATTGGTAGGGGTGAAAAATTGAAGGGTTGTACGACCTTGCGGGTCCTGCTCCATTTTTCCACTGATCAGCCCGAAGAGTACCTTTACCAATCCAGGTAACCAGGAAACGTTTGTCCTGAGGAACTATGTGAATTGCCGTACTCGCTATGTCATCTATGCGCTAGTTTGTCCATGCAACAAGGTGTATGTGGGACAAACTTCGCAGGAGTTAAGCAAAAGAACACAGCAACAACTTTCTACAATTGTCAATGCAACTTCCCACTTCCTTCAGGACAAACCGCTCTCTACAGTGTCGGATCACTTCAGGAGACACCACGCAGGTAAGACAACTGGGATCAAAATAGTGGGTTTGGATTGGGTGCGTCCCAACTCTCATGGGAGGGATATTCCCCCAGCACTCCTACGTTGTGAGAGTCGATGGATCTTCACCCTGGGGAATTTAGCTCCTAACGGCCTAAATGAGCATCTCTTGTTTACAGTATTTTACAAATCTCTATAGCTTCCCTGTCTGTCATATACCCTGGTATAATCCACATGCTCCCATACCTGTTTTGATATCTTGTATAGGTTATTCATATATTTACACCTTTTGCTGATTTTTGCCTCACTACTCTATTTTTTCACTCCTCCTTCCTGCATTCTTGTTCTTATTTTTCCTCCTTGTCTTGGCTGTTTTTTTTTACCTTTTTTTATAGACGGCCAAATGAACTACTTGGTCCTCAACTAACATGTCTCTACAGGCACGATTGTATAGCGGTAAGTTTTTTATATATACCTCTTTACACTCCTTTTTCACATATATGGTGTTACACTTCGGGATCCCTACTATCATCATTATTGCATTCTTATTTTTTGTTTCTTGTTGTTTCTCTTGATCCCCTTCTCGAATTGTATGGGTCGGGGTTTGGCCCACCCTCTTCATCACAACGGGTTGTGGTTTCGATTCACTTTCTTACACTCCTCCACACTCACCTTTACATGGCCCACCTTGTTTGGGCTTATATTCCATCTATGGTGTTCATCTATTTGCCGTATATTTACTCCATCTTTATATTACAGCCACAGATATTTTACTACACGCTGATTGCATAACTGTGATCTTGGTAACCTTCAACTTGAAGCACTGGATCAGTACGATACTCACCTGGCTCAAGCATGGATATGGACTACGACTCTATGGGATTATTATTTATCCCCTTGCTATGAACTCAACACATCACTTCTTTATTGTGCCACAACCCTCCTGCCTGACACGCCTTTGGCATACATGGACTCCTGAGCTGGCATTGTTGATTGCCGCTTTTTCCCACGTGTATATAACTGCATATCCTCCCCCTTTTTATGTGTATTTTTATTTGTTGATTTATGTATTGTCATGTGTATCCTCCCCCCCTCCCCCCTCCCCCTATCCCAGAGGTACCTACTTGTATTACTTTTGCTTAATCTGTACTTCTTAACCCACATACCTATGGTTATTATTTCATTTCAATACTGGCAACATCCAGCTTTGGTGCAGTGTATTTTTGCCAGCGTGCCATGCAAGCACTTAACATGGTGACATATCATGATAGAATGCACATATATGCTCACTCATCGTACATTTTATGTTCATATTGTATACCTTTTATGCGTCTATATATGAGCATATTTGTCTGGACAGGGCCATAATGCGCAAGGATTACTTTCAGGCTTGTTACAGCCTATATTTGTACAACATGCTTTCGTACGGCATGTATCTAAATTACTGTCTTTTTGTATGGGCAAAACATCACAAGTAATAAATGGTTCTGTTTGTCTTATATATGTGAATCTCCCTCTTTTTCTTTTATGCACGCCTTTGTTTGTTTTTTTTGCGACATATGCTGTAGATTCCTCTCTGGGGTATTTCATAGCCCCACATAGTACATGCAAATCTGCCATGTCTATGTTCTTGTATAACTCACCTCTGCATTTTGCATGCAACTCTCACCATGTGATTACTTGCCCCCCATTTGTTGTCTTTTGAGGGACATATTCCCTAATTTGTTCCATTTAAATGTGAGTTATATGCACCATTGGTTCCAGATGCATCTCTAGGTATTTGCATTTTTATTAACCATTCTGCACAGATGTAAATTTTCTAAAACGCTTCATATATTTTCTTTACACTGTTATGGTGTCATCCTCGGAAGGATTTTTTCCCATGAAGAAGAAACTCACGCACGATTGCCCACCTTACACTGCTCGGCAGTATGTGGGGTCACGTGACTAGGTTCCGGTCATGTGACATCTCACGTGACTGCAGTTCACGGACATTTCCGCTACCGCGCGATGTACAGATCCATACGCTGCTGGTTGAGTCTAAATCCTAGTGGTCTAAAGGACCTGGTCCTTCTGCCCACTTGGATTTAGCCTGCTCTATATAGAAAATGCTAAATCCTAATGGGCTAAAGGACCAGGTCCCTCTATCCACTAGGATTTAGCCTGCTCTATATAGAAAATGCTAAATCCTAATGGGCTAAAGGACCAGGTCCCTCTATCCACTAGGATTTAGCTGCTCTATATAGAAGAGGCTAGATCCTAATGGGCTAAAGGACCTGGTCCCTCTATCCACTAGGATTTAGCTGTTTCAACATAGAAAAACTAATTTCCAGTTGGCTAAAGGACTTTTATTGTTCAATTGAATATAAAAACTATTTAAAAGGTTTTTTTTTTATTTCCCTTGCATTTGGCGGCAGTATTATTATTAGTTATTATTATTATTAGTCCTCCAACACAAATTCCAATCTGAAAATTATTGGAAATTTATTAAGACTGGCGCATTGTGTTATATAACTGGCATCTGAGTCTGTTGGTTGTGTGCAATTAAAAATATTGCGCAAAGTCACACACTCCTGTTTCACAATTTCCGTTTTTTGGGTTTTTTAAAAATTATTGTTAATAATAAATTAATAATAAATAAAAAATTTTGTGGATCCCTTTGGCAGACCTGTTTTTTTGTTAGTGTCAGCCATCCGTTTTATTCCTACTATCTGCTTAAATAAATGAAGGTATAATGGAAAGTAAAAAAACGGATACTATTGCAAGTCCAGGGCAATCAACGGATTTTTAATTCATCCAGAAACTGCAAAACGGAAGCCAAAATGCACATGGAACATGGCCCTTAGATAAATGACCCCCATTTTGCGCAAGTCTTAATAACCTCCGAACGCGACGCTCTGTATTTGCTAAGATGTTCTAACCGCTTAGCCGGAATTGACACCTACACCATGTCCCACTTGGCGTAGATTTCAGCAATAACCCGCGCTAGTATTTTGATACAGGCTATAGTACATTTGGCGTACTGGCCTTACTTGTGCCCCATCACATATTTTAAAAAGTGGCTTGCCGGATTTAAAACTGACAAAAAGTCACAATACCCTAGCAGTGCTTCAGAAATGCGACTTATTCATGTCTTGTATACAGAAAACTGTTAGAGGAGAAAAGGACCAGGTCCCTCTGCCCACTAGGATTTAGCTTGCTTTATATGAGTAGGCTAAATCCTAGTTGGCTAAAGGACCTAGTGCAGTGTCAGGTTAGAAGTGTAAGAACGGGTCCTTCTGCCCACTAGGATTTAACCTGTTTTATATGTGCAATCTATATCCTAGTTGGATAAAGGACCTAGTGCAGTGTCAGGTTAGAAGTATAAGAACAGGTACTTCTGCCCACTAGGATTTACCCTGTTTTATATGTGCAATCTATATCCTAGTTGGCTAAAGGACCTAGTGCAGTGTCAGGTTAGAAGTATAAGAAAAGGTCCTTCTGCCCACTAGGATTTACCCCGTTTTATATGTGCAATCTAAATCCTATTGGCTAAAGGACCTAGTGCAGTGTCAGGTTAGACGTGTAAGAACAGGTCCTTCTGCCCACTAGGATTTAACCTGTTTTATATGTGCAATCTAAATCCTAGTTGGCTAAAGGACCTAGTGCAGTGTCAGGTTAGAAGTGTAAGAACAGGTCCTTCTGCCCACTAGGATTTAGCTTGC
This sequence comes from Engystomops pustulosus, assembly GCF_040894005.1. NCBI lineage: Eukaryota > Metazoa > Chordata > Amphibia > Anura > Leptodactylidae > Engystomops > Engystomops pustulosus. The sequence continues at coordinate 73,993,553 of NC_092419.1, forward strand.
TTTATATGAGTAGGCTAAATCCTAGTTGGATAAAGGACCTAGTGCAGTGTCAGGTTAGAAGTGTAAGAACAGGCCCTTCTGCCCACTAGGATTTAGCCTGTTTTATACGTGCAATCTAAATCCTAGTTGGCTAAAGGACCTAGTGCAGTGTCAGGTTAGAAGTATAAGAAAAGGTCCTTCTGCCCACTAGGATTTACCCCGTTTTATATGTGCAATCTAAATCCTAGTTGGCTAAAGGACCTAGTGCAGTGTCAGGTTAGAAGTATAAGAACAGGTCCTTCTGCCCACTAGGATTTAGCTTGTTTTATATGTGCAATCTAAATCCTAGTTGGCTAAAGGACCTAGTGCAGTGTCAGGTTAGAAGTGTAAGAACGGGTCCTTCTGCCCACTAGGATTTAGCCTGTTTTATATGTGCAATCTAAATCCTAGTTGGCTAAAGGACCTAGTGCAGTGTCAGGTTAGAAGTATAAGAACAGGTCCTTCTGCCCACTAGGATTTAGCTTGCTTTATATGAGTAGGCTAAATCCTAGTTGGCTAAAGGACCTAATGCAGTGTCAGGTTAGAAGTGTAAGAACAGGTCCTTCTACCCACTAGGATATAACCTGTTTTATATGTGCAATCTAAATCCTAGTTGGCTAAAGGACCTAGTGCAGTGTCAGGTTAGAAGTATAAGAAAAGGTCCTTCTGCCCACTAGGATTTACCCCGTTTTATATGTGCAATCTATATCCTAGTTGAATAAAGGACCTAGTGCAGTGTCAGGTTAGAAGTATAAGAACAGGTCCTTCTGCCCACTAGGATTTAGCTTGCTTTATATGAGTAGGCTAAATCCTAGTTGGCTAAAGGACCTAATGCAGTGTCAGGTTAGAAGTGTAAGAACAGGTCCTTCTGCCCACTAGGATTTAGCCTGTTTTATATGAGTAGGCTAAATCCTAGTTGGATAAAGGACCTAGTGCAGTGTCTTGTTAGAAGTATAAGAACAGGTCCTTCTGCCCACTAGGATTTAGCTTGCTTTATATGAGTAGGCTAAATCCTAGTTGGCTAAAGGACCTAGTGCAGTGTCAGGTTAGAAGTATAAGAACAGGTCCTTCTGCCCACTAGGATTTAGCTTGCTTTATATGAGTAGGCTAAATCCTAGTTGGCTAAAGGACCTAGTGCAGTGTCAGGTTAGAAGTGTAAGAACAGGTCCTTCTGCCCACTAGGATTTAACCTGTTTTATATGTGCAATCTAAATCCTAGTTGGCTAAAGGACCTAATGCAGTGTCAGGTTAGAAGTGTAAGAACAGGTCCTTCTGCCCACTAGGATTTAACCTGTTTTATATGTGCAATCTAAATCCTAGTTGGCTAAAGGACCTAGTGCAGTGTCAGGTTAGAAGTATAAGAACAGGTCCTTCTGCCCACTAGGATTTAGCTTGCTTTATATGAGTAGGCTAAATCAATAGTTGGCTAAAGGACCTAATGCAGTGTCAGGTAAGAAGTGTAAGAACAGGTCCTTCTGCCCACTAGGATTTAGCCTGTTTTATATGTGCAGTCTAAATTCTAGTTGGCTAAAGGACCTGGTACAGTGTCTGGTTGGAAGAGTAAGACCAGGTCCCCCTGCCCACTAGGATTTAGCCTGTTTTATATGTGCAATCTATATCCTAGTTGGTTAAAGGACCTAGTGCAGTGTCAGGTTATAAGTGTGAGAACAGGTCCTTCTGCCCACTAGAAATGTGACTGACTTGGACAAAAGGACCAGGTCCCTCTGCCCACTAGGATTCAGCTGACTTTATATAAGCAGGCTAAACCATACTTGGCTGAAAGGCCAGGTCCCTCTGCCCACTAGAGCTGTGACTGTCTGGGACAAAAGGATCAGGTCCTTCTGCCCACTAGAAATGTGAATGATATGGATAAAAGGATCAGGTCCTTCTGCCCACTAGAAATGTGAATGACATGGATAAAAGGACCAGGTCCTTCTGCCCACTAGGATGTAGCTTAAATGAGCAGGGTAAATCATAGTTGGCTAAAGGACCGAGTCTTTCTACCCACTAGGAAAAACAGGTATATGGGAATTCACTTGGCTGGTTTTTAGCACTCCAATAGATGTGAATGGTGACCTCTCCTAAGTCTTAATAACCTCCGAACGCGACGCTCTGTATTTGCTAAGATGTTCTAACCGCTTAGCCGGAATTGACACCTACACCGTGTCCCACTTGGCGTAGATTTCAGCAATAACCCGCGCTAGTATTTTGATACAGGCTATAGTACATTTGGCGTACTGGCCTTACTTGTGCCCCATCACATATTTTAAAAAGTGGCTTGCCGGATTTAAAACTGACAAAAAGTCACAATACCCTAGCAGTGCTTCAGAAATGCGACTTATTCATGTCTTGTATACAGAAAACTGTTAGAGGAGAAAAGGACCAGGTCCCTCTGCCCACTAGGATTTAGCTTGCTTTATATGAGTAGGCTAAATCCTAGTTGGCTAAAGGACCTAGTGCAGTGTCAGGTTAGAAGTGTAAGAACGGGTCCTTCTGCCCACTAGGATTTAACCTGTTTTATATGTGCAATCTATATCCTAGTTGGATAAAGGACCTAGTGCAGTGTCAGGTTAGAAGTATAAGAACAGGTCCTTCTGCCCACTAGGATTTACCCTGTTTTATATGTGCAATCTATATCCTAGTTGGCTAAAGGACCTAGTGCAGTGTCAGGTTAGAAGTATAAGAAAAGGTCCTTCTGCCCACTAGGATTTACCCCGTTTTATATGTGCAATCTATATCCTAGTTGAATAAAGGACCTAGTGCAGTGTCAGGTTAGAAGTATAAGAACAGGTCCTTCTGCCCACTAGGATTTAGCTTGCTTTATATGAGTAGGCTAAATCCTAGTTGGCTAAAGGACCTAATGCAGTGTCAGGTTAGAAGTGTAAGAACAGGTCCTTCTGCCCACTAGGATTTAGCCTGTTTTATATGAGTAGGCTAAATCCTAGTTGGATAAAGGACCTAGTGCAGTGTCAGGTTAGAAGTATAAGAACAGGTCCTTCTGCCCACTAGGATTTAGCTTGCTTTATATGAGTAGGCTAAATCCTAGTTGGCTAAAGGACCTAGTGCAGTGTCAGGTTAGAAGTATAAGAACAGGTCCTTCTGCCCACTAGGATTTAGCTTGCTTTATATGAGTAGGCTAAATCCTAGTTGGCTAAAGGACCTAGTGCAGTGTCAGGTTAGAAGTGTAAGAACAGGTCCTTCTGCCCACTAGGATTTAACCTGTTTTATATGTGCAATCTAAATCCTAGTTGGCTAAAGGACCTAATGCAGTGTCAGGTTAGAAGTGTAAGAACAGGTCCTTCTGCCCACTAGGATTTAACCTGTTTTATATGTGCAATCTAAATCCTAGTTGGCTAAAGGACCTAGTGCAGTGTCAGGTTAGAAGTATAAGAACAGGTCCTTCTGCCCACTAGGATTTAGCTTGCTTTATATGAGTAGGCTAAATCAATAGTTGGCTAAAGGACCTAATGCAGTGTCAGGTAAGAAGTGTAAGAACAGGTCCTTCTGCCCACTAGGATTTAGCCTGTTTTATATGTGCAATCTATATCCTAGTTGGTTAAAGGACCTAGTACAGTGTTATAAGTGTGAGAACAGGTCCTTCTGCCCACTAGAAATGTGACTGACTTGGACAAAAGGACCAGGTCCCTCTGCCCACTAGGATTCAGCTGACTTTATATAAGCAGGCTAAACCATACTTGGCTGAAAGGCCAGGTCCCTCTGCCCACTAGAGCTGTGACTGTCTGGGACAAAAGGATCAGGTCCTTCTGCCCACTAGAAATGTGAATGATATGGATAAAAGGATCAGGTCCTTCTGCCCACTAGAAATGTGAATGACATGGATAAAAGGACCAGGTCCTTCTGCCCACTAGGATGTAGCTTAAATGAGCAGGGTAAATCATAGTTGGCTAAAGGACCGAGTCTTTCTACCCACTAGGAAAAACAGGTATATGGGAATTCACTTGGCTGGTTTTTAGCACTCCAATAGATGTGAATGGTGACCTCTCCTCCCTCCATTGAAAACAGCGGCTCACGGCCGCACACACGCCGAAAGATAGAGCATGCTCTATCTTTTTGCGGTGTGTGGCCCAGATCGGTGCCACCCACGTCACCGTATCCCCGCAGTGCCGCTTATGCCGTCTATGGGGACGTATATGCGGCCGCATGTACGTCCCTGCGGACGGCCATGTGAATAAGCCCTTAATAATATTAGTGTCTCTTGTGAAGTATTTTGCCCTCCCCACATAGTGTCAGTGCTCCCTCTCAAAAACATGTATTTAAGTGCATTTTCCGAGAGTTTAGGCCATGATAAATCTAGGTCACTGTGTTTATTAGCCAGTAGTTTAGTGGCTACAGATGGCAACTGCTCCTTCATTGATAGTCACCAGCAGTTGGTGGAGAATCCAGAATATAGCAATACAGTTCTAAACCAGCAGGAATAGCAGAGCAGGCAAGATAGCTGTATATGCCGTATGTATAGGATGTTGTCACTGGAAGCAACAATCTGATCCGAGATGGCAGCACTGCCAGGATTTAACAGGTTAACACCCGGGATTAGTGCAAGCAATATGCGGCAAACACCCACCCAGTACAGAGAGGGCTCAGCTCGTCAGCCACATGCCAACATAATAGCACGACGGTTTGCGGCAAAGGGTTGAAAAATTTCTAAGCATGGCACATTCTGGGAGGCCTGAGACTGCAGGAGGAATTCTGGAGTCACTCAGTACCTCTCTGGAGAACTCTGTGCTGGAGGATGTCACCAATGAGATGACACGTCATCAGTATTTACACGCTTTTTATATCTCTCCTGAGATGTTATTTTAGATGTTATGTTATTTTAACAAATTTTGTATTGAATAAAGTATTACCCTTTTACTATTATATGTGGCATGTGGTATCCTCTTACTTTGTTTGTTTTGGAGCTTATATGTATACCCAAGAGGGCAGCCTTAGCGTTCCTTGCGCTAAATTTTGTTTAACATTTAAGTTGTAGAATCTCGTTAGATCATTGCATTGTTTAAACTTTTACGGTAAAAACACTTGATTTCTGATTACATGGTGAAGAGTCCGATGACCCAGCGTTGCAAACATCAGCAGATCTCTCCAGGCACCTGACGCCGGAATTATATGTAGCGTTTGTTTAGCGTTTTTAAAAACACAATGAAAGGACTGTGAGAACGGGGCCGATCCCAGATCCATGTACACTGGAACAAGCTTCTTGCATTGTGTTGTAAACCGCTGGAAGCCACGGGATCCACCAGATCACTTTGAGAAACTAAACAACTCATGTACAAAAAAAAAACAAAACACCATGACAAAATTTTTTTTGTAGAGATATTTATTATCATTTCACATATACAGCCTAGAAAAACATCAGGTGCCAAAAAAGATCATAAAACACAAAGTAAAATATTTTAATTTTTATATTTTCTTACCAACATAGTAACAGTGTATAATACTGTATATACTTAAGTATAAGCCAAGGCACTGGCTATATACTGGACTGGGGGGGGGGGTAACCACTGGCTATATACTGGACTGGGGGGGGGGGGGGTAACCACTGGCTATACAGGCAGTCCCCGGGTTACATACAAGATAGGGACTGTAGGTTTGTTCTTAAGTTGAATTTGTATGTAAGTCGGAACTGTATACTTTATCATTGTAACCCCAGGCAAATATTTTTTTGGTCTCTGTGACAATTGGATTTTTAAAAATGTTGGGTTGTCATAAGAATCAGGATTAACACTAAAGCTTCATTACAGACACCTGTGATAACTATTACAGCTGATTATTGTAGCCCAAGACTAAAGTACAGTAAATTGCCAACATCCAGAGGTCCGTTTGTAACTAGGGGTCGTATGTAAGTCAGCTGTTCTTGAGTAGGGGACCACCTGTATATTGGACTGGGGGGGGGGGGTAACCACTGGCTATATACCGGACTGGGGGGGGGGGGTAACCACTGGCTATATACCGGACGGGAGGAGCAGCCGCTGGCTATATACTGGACGGGAGGAGCAGCCGCTGGCTATATACTGGACTTAAGGGGGCGGGGCAGCCACTGGCTAAATACTGGACTGGGGGGGGCAGCCACTGGCTATATACTGAAACGGGGGGGGGGCAGCCACTGGCTATATACTGGACTGGGGGGGGGAAGCCACTGGCTATATACTGGACTGGGGGGGGGGGAAGCCACTGGCTATATACTGGACTGGGGGGGGGGGCAGCCACTGGCTATATACTGGACTGGGGGGGGGGGCAGCCACTGGCTATATACTGAAACGGGGGGGGCAGCCACTGGCTATATACTGAAACGGGGGGGGGGCAGCCACTGGCTATATACTGGACTGGGGGGGGGGGAAGCCACTGGCTATATACTGGACTGGGGGGGGGGGAAGCCACTGGCTATATACTGGACTGGGGGGGGGGGAAGCCACTGGCTATATACTGAAATGGGGGGGGGGAGCCACTGGCTATATACTGAAACAGGGGGGGCAGCCACTGGCTATATACTGGACTGGGGGGGGTAGCCACTGGCTATATACTGGACTGGGGGGGGTAGCCACTGGCTATATACTGGACTAGGGGGGGGGTAGCCACTGGCTATATACTGGACTAGGGGGGGGGGTAGCCACTGGCTATATACTGGACTAGGGGGGGTAGCCACTGGCTATATACTGGACCTGGGGGGGGGAGCCACTGGCTATATACTGGACCTGGGGGGGGGAGCCACTGGCTATATACTGGACTGGGGGGGGGGGAAGCCACTGGCTATATACTGGACTGGGGGGGGGGGAGCCACTGGCTATATACTGGACTGGGGGGGGGGAGCCACTGGCTATATACTGGACTGGGGGGGGGAGCCACTGGCTATATACTGGACTGGGGGGGGAGCCACTGGCTATATACTGGACTGGGGGGGGGGAGCCACTGGCTATATACTGGACTGGGGGGGGGAGCCACTGGCTATATACTGGACTGGGGGGGGGGAGCCACTGGCTATATACTGGACTGGGGGGGGGAGCCACTGGCTATATACTGGACTGGGGGGGGGGAGCCACTGGCTATATACTGGACTGGGGGGGGGGAGCCACTGGCTATATACTGGACTGGGGGGGGGAGCCACTGGCTATATACTGGACTGGGGGGGGGAGCCACTGGCTATATACTGGACTGGGGGGGGGGAGCCACTGGCTATATACTGGACTGGGGGGGGGCACTGGCTATATACTGGACTGGGGGGGGGGGAGCCACTGGCTATATACTGGACTGGGGGGGGGAAGCCACTGGCTATATACTGGACTGGGGGGGGGGGAAGCCACTGGCTATATACTGAAATGGGGGGGGGGAGCCACTGGCTATATACTGAAACAGGGGGGGCAGCCACTGGCTATATACTGGACTGGGGGGGGGTAGCCACTGGCTATATACTGGACTGGGGGGGGGGGTAGCCACTGGCTATATACTGGACTGGGGGGGGGGGGAGCCACTGGCTATATACTGAAATGGGGGGGGGGAGCCACTGGCTATATACTGAAACAGGGGGGGCAGCCACTGGCTATATACTGGACTGGGGGGGGGTAGCCACTGGCTATATACTGGACTGGGGGGGGGGGGGTAGCCACTGGCTATATACTGGACTGGGGGGGGGGGGAGCCACTGGCTATATACTGGACTAGGGGGGGGGAGCCACTGGCTATATACTGGACCTGGGGGGGGGGAGCCACTGGCTATATACTGGACCTGGGGGGGGAGCCACTGGCTATATACTGGACCTGGGGGGGGGGAGCCACTGGCTATATACTGGACCTGGGGGGGGAGCCACTGGCTATATACTGGACTGGGGGGGGGGGAGCCACTGGCTATATACTGGACTGGGGGGGGGAGCCACTGGCTATATACTGGACTGGGGGGGGAGCCACTGGCTATATACTGGACTGGGGGGGGGGGGGAGCCACTGGCTATATACTGGACTGGGGGGGGGGGGGAGCCACTGGCTATATACTGGACTGGGGGGGGGAGCCACTGGCTATATACTGGACTGGGGGGGGGGAGCCACTGGCTATATACTGGACTGGGGGGGGGAGCCACTGGCTATATACTGGACTGGGGGGGGGAGCCACTGGCTATATACTGGACTGGGGGGGGAGCCACTGGCTATATACTGGACTGGGGGGGGGGAGCCACTGGCTATATACTGGACTGGGGGGGGGGAGCCACTGGCTATATACTGGACTGGGGGGGGGGAGCCACTGGCTATATACTGGACTGGGGGGGGAGCCACTGGCTATATACTGGACTGGGGGGGGCACTGGCTATATACTGGACTGGGGGGGGAGCCACTGGCTATATACTGGCTTGGGGGGGGAGCCACTGGCTATATACTGGATTGGGGGGGGAGCCACTGGCTATATACTGGACTGGGGGGGGAGCCACTGGCTATATACTGGACTGGGGGGGGGAGCCACTGGCTATATACTGGACTGGGGGGGGGGAGCCACTGGCTATATACTGGACTGGGGGGGGGGGGAGCCACTGGCTATATACTGGACTGGGGGGGGAGCCACTGGCTATATACTGGACTGGGGGGGGGAGCCACTGGCTATATACTGGACTGGGGGAGGGGGGCCACTGGCTATATACTGGACTGGGGGAGGGGGGCCACTGGCTATATACTGGACTAGGGGAGGGGGGCCACTGGCTATATACTGGACTAGGGGAGGGGGAGCCACTGGCTATACACTGGACTAGGGGGGGCAGGCAATGACTATATACTGGACATGGGCTGACGGCTTTAGACTAGGGCGCAGCTGGCTATATACTGGGGGGGGGGGGCAGAGGACTGGCAAGCTATATAGTGGTGTGCAGGGGGCTGAATAGCTATATACCGGCTTGTGGCTGTGACCAATGCATTTCCCACCATTGGCTTTTACTCCAGTCAATAGGTTTTCCTAGTTTTTGTGTTAAAATTAGGGGCTTATACTCAAGTACATACATACATACATACATACATATTTTTTTAAAATTTAGATAGTATTCTTAAAGGCTACATAAATGAGTTTTTCTGGGATCAGCAATTTCAGGTGCACAGGATCCTCTGCCCTCTAGTCACACGCGGCCCCTCCAGTGACACTCAGAGGTCAGCAGAGACAAGAACCTCCATGCTGGAGCGGAGATGAGGACTGAGGTATTAGTGCTTTTATTTTTATACCATCAGAGGCGACTAACAAAAAAAGAAAAAACTCCCCCCTCTTACCACCACACGTGTAATGATCTGAGGGTGACGCACTGGGGTGGATGCAGGCTGGGGTCAGCAGGGGCTCCTACCCTGGTAACGCTGCTGCTTTATTAAAGGAAACCTACCATTTAGAATGGCAGGGGTAAGCTGGAAGTACCGAGCACCAGCTCAGGGTGAGCTCAGGGTGAGCTGGTGCCGGTACTTACTTTCGTTAGTGTTATAAACTGCGGTATCGCGGTTTTAACACTTTTTAAACTCTAGAGCAGAACAGGCTTCGGCGCTGCGTGCGACCGTGCGCGCGCTACGTCTCCGTCATTTCCTATGTAGGTGCACGCACGATCATGCGCACGCAGAGCCGAAGCCTCTTCTGCTGTAAAGTTTAAAAAATGTTAAAACCGCGATACCGCAGTTTATAACACTAACGAAAGTAAGTACCGGCACCAGCTCACCCTGAGCTGGTGCTCGGTACTTCCAGCTTACCCCGGCCATTCTAACTGGTAGGTTTCCTTTAACCCCTTCACGCTTCGTGGCGGATATATCCGCCACGGAGCGCAGTGACTTAGCGCTCAGTGGCGGATATATCCGCCACGGCGCTTATGCCGGCTCGGCTCTGGATCAGAGCCGAACCGGCATCGGGAAACACGGGGTGCCGGCTGTAACTAATAGCCGGCACCCCAGTGTAACACCCGCGATCGGAGTTGTCTCCGCGACCGCGGCATCTAACAAGCATCTGGGGGATCTTTCCCCCACGATCGCCCCCCCCGAACCGCTTTCGGGGGGCGCCGATCGTTGCTATAGCAACTCTGGGGTCCGATCTGGACCCCAGAGTTACTTGCAAGAATTGCCGGTAAGATGGCGTCTGTGACGTCATCTTACTGGCAGAGTGCCAGCCTATGCAAGTGCATAGGCTGACACTGATAATACTCTGCAATACAACAGTATTGCAGAATATTATCATGAAGAAGCAATCAGAAGATTGCTTCTTCATGTCCCATGGTATAAAAGTGAAAAAGTAAAAAAAAAAAAGTTATTCAATAAAAAAATAAAGTCATAAATCACTAAAAATGCCCCAAATCCCCAAAACATATAAAGAGACATATAACTCAAAAAAAAGTCTAAATCATAAAACAAACCCCACATATATAGTATCACCGCGTCCGTAACAACCCGTAGAATAAAATTAAATCATTATTGAACCCCCACGATAAACGCCGTAAAAAAAAACTGTTATAAACCCTCCAAAAATTATGATTTTTACCTTTTCAATCCCACAAAAAATGCTATAAAATGCGATCAAAAAACCATATGTACTCAGACATGATACCGGTGCAAAGTACAACATGTCCCGCAAAAAACAAGCCATCAACCAGCTCCGTAGCCAAAAAAGTAACAATGTTATGCCACTTGGAAGACGGCAATACATAAATGATAGATTTTTCCCCACATTAGGGTTTTGTTTGACAAATTTAGTAAACCGTAAGAAAATATATTCATGTCTGGTATTCCCGTAATCGTATCAACCCATAGAATAAAGATAACATGACTATTAGTCTATACGGTGAACTCCAATAAAAAAAAAAAAAAGTAAAAAATCCAGTACAGAATTGATGCTTTTCTACTCCTGCCCTCAAAAAAAGTTCCTAAATTTTCAACAATAGGTGATACCAACCCCAAAATGGTAACAATGGAAAAAGCATCTCGTCCCGCAAAAAAAATGACATCACATGGCCCCAATAACGAAAAAGCGAAAATTTTATAGCCTTCAAAAGGGGCCAATGAGGAAACTAAAATCCTGGCAGCTGCAGCGCCCTCCTTCCCTTCTGCGCCTCGCTGTGCGCCCATAAAACAAGTCACAGCCACATGTGGGGGGTCGCTGCACTCAGGAGAAATTGCAGAACAAATTGTATGGTGGGTTTTCTCTTTTTATATTTTGGAAATGTGTAAATTTTAGTGCTAAATGAACGTATAAGGGAACAATATGACCATTCTAAATTTCACCGCCATTTTGATTCAATTACTATGAAGATCTCAAGGGGTTAACAATCTTCGTAAAAGCTGTTTCTGATAGCTTGAGGGGTGCAGATTTGAAAATGGGTAGATTATATAGGGGGTTTTGATGCTAAATATGTAAAATTTCATTCAAAACTTTATTTATCCCCAAAATAGTCAATTTTGAAAATCCGGAAAAGCGATATTCGATTTGTAAGCCGCGTGACATCAAAATAAATTATCCAGACATTTCAGAAATTATGAAAATGTAAAGTAGACAAATGGGAAATGTTATTCAGCAACTTATTTAGCTGGTAAATCTATCTGCCTGGAAACGCAATGATTTAGAATTTCGAAAATGGCAAATTTTTCAAAAAATTTATCATATTTTCTTTTTTTTGTAAATAAACACAAAACTTATCAGCCAAAATGTACCACTAAAATGAAGGACAACATGTGGGGAAAAAACAATCTCAGAATCGTTTTGATAAGTAACAGTGTTCAAAAGTTATAACCTTATAAAGCGACGCAAGTCAGAATCCAAAAAAATCGGGCTGAGCCTTAAAGGAAACCTACCACTTAGTATGGCAGGGGTAAGCTGTAAGTACCGAGCACCAGCTCAGGGTGAGCTGGTGCCGGTACTTACTTTCGTTAGTGTTAAAACCGCGGTATCGCGGTTTTAACACTTTTTAAACTTTAGGGCAGAAGGGGGTTCGGCGCTGCGCGCGACCGTGCGCGCGCAACATCTCCGCTATTTCCTATGGAGGCGCGCGCACGATCGTGCGCACGCAGCGCCGAAGTGTCTTCTGCCCTAAAGTTTAAAAAGTGTTAAAACCGCGATACCGCGGTTTTAACACTAACGAAAGTAAGTACCGGCACCAGCTCACCCTGAGCTGGTGCTCGGTACTTACAGCTTACCCCTGCCATACTAAGTGGTAGGTTTCCTTTAAGCTACAAAATGGCTGCGTCCTTAAGGGGTTAAACCTGGTGACTGCAATATGTAATTTAGCATTTTTTTCAACATTATTAAAAAAATAAAATAAAAAAATAACCATTTGACCATCGCAAATAAACCAAAAAATCCTCATCCTCAACGCAGTCACTGATCTGAAAGAGAAGAATTTAAGAAAAGTTCATAATAGTAAAGGACCAAAATATTTAAACAACAACCATAACCCCCCACGGCTCCTTCCTCCTCACACATCCTGCACCCCCACATCCCCCCCCCCCATGTCACACACAGCCCGCACCCCCACATCCCCCCCCCCCCATGTCACACACAGCCCGCACCCCCACATCCCCCCCCCATGTCACACACAGCCCGCACCCCCACATCCCCCCCCCCATGTCACACACAGCCCGCACCCCCACATCCCCCCCCCCATGTCACACACAGCCCGCACCCCCACATCCCCCCCCCCATGTCACACACAGCCCGCACCCCCACATCCCCCCCCCATGTCACACACAGCCCGCACCCCCACATCCCCCCCCCCATGTCACACACAGCCCGCACCCCCACATCCCCCCCCCATGTCACACACAGCCCGCACCCCCACATCCCCCCCCCATGTCACACACAGCCCGCACCCCCACATCCCCCCCCCCATGTCACACACAGCCCGCACCCCCACATCCCCCCCCCCCATGTCACACACAGCCCGCACCCCCACATCCCCCCCCCATGTCACACACAGCCCGCACCCCCACATCCCCCCCCCATGTCACACACAGCCCGCACCCCCACATCCCCCCCCCCATGTCACACACAGCCCGCACCCCCACATCCCCCCCCCATGTCACACACAGCCCGCACCCCCACATCCCCCCCCCATGTCACACACAGCCCGCACCCCCACATCCCCCCCCCATGTCACACACAGCCCGCACCCCCACATCCCCCCCCATGTCACACACAGCCCGCACCCCCACATCCCCCCCCATGTCACACACAGCCCGCACCCCCACATCCCCCCCCATGTCACACACAGCCCGCACCCCCACATCCCCGCATCCCCCCATGTCACACACAGCTGCCTCTTTCTTACCTTTTCTCCTCAGTAGCACATGGCTGCTGCTGCCTTTCCTCGGATCTCCAAGCTTCCTGTGTAACCTCTAGAGTTGCTCCTCCCACACAAGAGCCCGGTCACATGGTCATGACGTCATCATAGGTCCTTTAGACCACTAGGAAATAGCATCTACCATGAAGGGAACTGCCCTTCTCCTACCCACAATCCTTTGTATCTGCTAGTGGGTGGGGAAAACAGAATGTAAGTAGTTATTAACTTTGGCCATTAGATGGCGCCTGCAAATAAACATATTACATAATGGACAAATTATGAACATCATTAACCTGCATAACATTTGCCAGTGGGCAGCACACATATCCACCTCAAACACCGAAGTGGGACAATTTATTAGGGGTTTGATTAGAATTAGGCAGAGTCTGCTGATTTTTTATTTTTTTTTTACCTTTATTTCATTTTATAGCTCAAACTCATCTTGCAAAGCAGTGTGCTTTCAGTGTAGGCTACAAAATAGCCATAGGAGAACCCCAACGGCTTACTTAGGCCTACAATAGCGTTATATTTTCCTTTTTTTTTGTTTGCTTGTGGCTGGGCTTGCTGGCATTAGTAGTGCAGCTAGTACCATATTGTGAGGATTTTGCTGGGAGACCTGCGACCGTTGTGTTTAGCTCTTAGTGACACGCATATCCACCTAAAACACCGAAGTGGGACAATTTATTAGGGGTTTGATTAGAATTAGGCAGAGTCTGCTGATTTATTTATTTTTTTTACCTTTACTTCATTTTATAGCTCAACCTCATCTTGCAAAGCAGTGTGCTTTCATTGTAGGCTACAAAATAGCCATAGGAGGACCCCAACGGCTTACTTAGGCCTACAATAGCGTTCTATTTTCCTTTTTTTTTGTTTGCTTGTGGCTGGGCTTGCTGGCATTAGTAGTGCAGCTAGTACCATATTGTGAGGAATTTGCTGGGAGACCTGCGACCGTTGTGTTTAGCTCTTAGTGACACACATATCCACCTAAAACACCGAAGTGGGACAATTTATTAGAGGTTTGATTAGAATTAGGCAGAGTCTGCTGATTTTTTTTTTTTTTTACCTTTATTTCATTTTTTAGCTCAAACTCATCTTGCAAAGCAGTGTGCTTTCAGTGTCGGCTACAAAATAGCCATAGGAGAACCCCAACGGCTTACTTAGGCCTACAATAGCGTTATATTTTCAGTTTTTTTGTTTGCTTGTGGCTGGGCTTGCTGGCATTAGTAGTGCAGCTAGTACCATATTGTGAAGAATTTGCTGGGAGACCTGCGACTGTTGTGTTTAGCTCTTAGTGACACGCATATCCACCTAAAACACCGAAGTGGGACAATTTATTAGGGGTTTGATTAGAATTAGGCAGAGTCTGCTGATTTTTTATTTTTTTTTACCTTTATTTCATTTTATAGCTCAAACTCATCTTGCAAAGCAGTGTGCTTTCAGTGTAGGCTACAAAATAGCCATAGGAGAACCCCAACGGCTTACTTAGGCCTACAATAGCGTTATATTTTCCTTTTTTTTTGTTTGCTTGTGGCTGGGCTTGCTGGCATTAGTAGTGCAGCTAGTACCATATTGTGAGGATTTTGCTGGGAGACCTGCGACCGTTGTGTTTAGCTCTTAGTGACACGCATATCCACCTAAAACACCGAAGTGGGACAATTTATTAGGGGTTTGATTAGAATTAGGCAGAGTCTGCTGATTTATTTATTTTTTTTACCTTTACTTCATTTTATAGCTCAAACTCATCTTGCAAAGCAGTGTGCTTTCATTGTAGGCTACAAAATAGCCATAGGAGGACCCCAACGGCTTACTTAGGCCTACAATAGCGTTATATTTTCCTTTTTTTTGTTTGCTTGTGGCTGGGCTTGCTGGCATTAGTAGTGCAGCTAGTACTATATTGTGAGGAATTTGCTGGGAGACCTGCGACCGTTGTGTTTAGCTCTTAGTGACACGCATATCCACCTCAAACACCGAAGTGGGACAATTTATTAGGGGTTTGATTAGAATTAGGCAGAGTCTGCTGATTTTTTTTTTTTTTACCTTTATTTCATTTTATAGCTCAAACTCATCTTGCAAAGCAGTGTGCTTTCAGTGTCGGCTACAAAATAGCCATAGGAGAACCCCAACGGCTTACTTAGGCCTACAATAGCGTTATATTTTCCTTTTTTTTGTTTGCTTGTGGCTGGGATTGCTGGCATTAGTAGTGCAGCTAGTACCATATTGTGAGGAATTTGCTGGGAGACCTGCGACCGTTGTGTTTAGCTCTTAGTGACACGCATATCCACCTCAAACACCGTAGTGGGACAATTTATTAGGGGTTTGATTAGAATTAGGCAGAGTCTGCTGATTTATTTATTTTTTTTACCTTTATTTCATTTTATAGCTCAAACTCATCTTGCAAAGCAGTGTGCTTTCAGTGTAGGCTACAAAATAGCCATAGGAGAACCCCAACGGCTTACTTAGGCCTACAATAGCGTTATATTTTCCTTTTTTTTGTTTGCTTGTGGCTGGGCTTGCTGGCATTAGTAGTGCAGCTAGTACCATATTGTGAAGAATTTGCTGGGAGACCTGCGACCGTTGTGTTTAGCTCTTAGTGACATGCATATCCACCTCAATTACCGTAGTGGGACAATTTATTAGGGGTTTGATTAGAATTAGGCAGAGTCTGCTGATTAATTTTTTTTTTACCTTTATTTCATTTTATAGCTCAAACTCATCAGGCACAACACAAAATCCAGTTGTGTGCTGTCAGTGTAGGTTAGAAACTAGCCATAGCAATAGGAAAGCATCGTTTTGTTAAAAAAAAAATAAATAAAAAAAAATAAACACAAAAAAAAAAATTAAAAGTTTACACTTTAATTTGGAAAATATTTAACCCGAGGGCTAGGGGTAGAGGACGAGGGCGTGGACGTGGGCGTCCAACTACTGCAGGGGTCAGAGGCCGTGGTCCTGGGCGGGGTGAGACACCACCTGCTGATGAGGGAGCAGGGGAACGCCGCAGTGCTACACTCCCTAGGTTCATCATGTCTCAAGTTACTGGGACTCGTGGTAGAGCACTGTTGAGGCCAGAACAGTGCGAAGAGGTGATGTCGTGGATTGCGGACAATGCTTCTAGCCATTTGTCCACCAGTCAGTCTTCCACACAGTCCACCCATGTCACCGAAATCAGCACTCCTCCGGCTCCTCCACCTCAGCCTCCTTCCCCCCAGTCTGCCCCCTCCCAGCAAAATTTGGCATTTGAAGCGGCATACTCCGAGGAACTGTTTTCTGGACCCTTCCCACAGTCACAAACCACTTGTCCGGTTGCTGCTGAGCAATTTTCCGATGCCCAGGTTTTCCACCAGTCGCAGTCTGTGGGTGATAATGACATTATTGACGTAGTGGAAGAAGTGTGTAAAGAGGTGTCGGACGATGAGGAGACACGGTTGTCAGACAGTGGTGAAGTTGTTGTCAGGGCAGGAAGTCCGAGGGGGGAGCAGACTGAGGGATCGGAGGATGATGAGGTGACAGACCCAAGCTGGGTTGATAGGCCGGGTGAACACAGTGCTTCTGAGACGGAGGCGAGTCCTATAGCAGAACAGGTTGGAAGAGGCAGTGGTGGGGCCAGACGGAGAGGCAGGGCCAGAGCTGGTGCATCAGCGCCAAATGTTGCCCGTAGTCAAGCTCCCGTGGCGAGGGCTAGATTTTCAGAAGTCTGGAGGTTCTTTAAAGAAATACCGGATGACCGACGGACTGTGGTGTGCAACCTTTGCCAAACCAGGATCAGCAGGGGTTCCACCACTACTAGCTTAACTACCACCAGTATGCGCAGGCATATGAATGCTAAACACCCCACTCAATGGCACCAAGCCCATTCACCTCTGGCCGGGCACACCACTGCTCCTTCCCCTGGGTCATCTGCTAGTCAGCCCCCTGCCCAGGACCACGGCCCAAACACCTCCCGTGCGAAAACCCCATCTTCGCCTCCACAATCCTCCACAGCATCCACCAGCGTTCAGCTCTCCATACCCCAGATGCTGGAGCGCAAAAGGAAGTATAGCGCAACCCACCCACACGCCCAAGCCCTCAACGTGATGAACTTTTGGTAAAATTTCCTCATTTCTTCTGAAATGCTGTCTTGCACTATTTGCCCTAATGGATTGTATATAGCTTTTTTCTCTTTTTTTATCTATTAGCTTGACAATCAATTTATTAGCTTTACAGCAATTTGCATATTATTTACATTTAGCACATTATTAATTTTTTGCTACCCGAATATTTAGCAAATCAATCGCTTTTTTCCTGAGTATTGTTAACTACTCAATGGAGATTTGTCCAATGAGAGATCCTTTAATTATAGAGGCCTGCGACTTGGAGGTGGGTATATAGTCCAATTTTTCAAAAGATTTGTGGACCATAGAGGAGTATGTGTAATTTTTATCAGAAGCCTTACAGCAACACCATGGGGCACATTTATTTAGAGTAGTGCAAACTGCACTAAAAGTGTGTTTGCCTATGTATAATGCAGTGAGCGTCAGTAATCATGAATCTGGTACTTTCCTGCACTGCCCAGCAGAGTTAACCAACTGTTTTGTGGTGCAACTTTAACATAGGGCATGCGGCTTTGCATGATAAATATCGAGCAAGGTCCGAATGAGCACCAGAACGACCCCTAATTTGTGTTACATAATGCCTAGGGTGCTGTGTGACATAATTGTGGTGAAAACACTTCCCAAATACCTGTTCAAACAGTTTACACCTAAAAGAACATGCAAAGTCCGACAGAAAACTGGCGCAAGGTCCTTAGTAAACGCTTAGCACTTTCCGGAAATAAGAAAATTTGCCTAATGAGCAGTCCACTAGGGGGTTGAAGATCATATTAAGATTCCCCTCAACTCTTCACAGGCTGTTTGCCAAGTTTTAAGATTGTTTAACCTCTCAGCCAATCATAGGGCGACCATAAGTAAAGTGGTACTAGATCTGACAAGCCGCAATAGCGGGAGATTATGGGTAGATCTGGAGTGCTCCCTCCTTAACATCTCCCGGATCTGTTTTGGCTTCCCCCTAGGAACGACTGGGATTCCTATAATATTTCACCACTGATGATGTGTATCTTAAAAGTGTGGGGTAAATTTGCAGCCAGGGTTAAACTTATTAATGTTCCCGGCCCTCTCTCCCCGACTCTCTCCCGACTGGGATTCCCCGGAATGCCAACTCAAAAAAACTGTCCTCTTTTACTAAATGACAATGGCCGTCATAAGACGCTAGGAGAGGTAATATCCACAACAGGGATACAGCCCCTAAATGACATCCTAGGAGGTGGGAGACCTTATCCTGGGGTATGGCTATATTATTTACAACTACAAAGTGCTATCCAGGCTCTGACTCCGGGGGGAGCCAACCACACCTACGGCATTTGAATCTATTTGCAGATCAGGCAAACCGACGCCTCATGGAGTGTCTCTAGTCTACAGGATGCTGTTGGGGTGCGAAGGGGAGGACCTGACACTGCCCTACATGAGGGCCTGGGAAGAGGAGCTGGGCAAAACTTTCACTAAAGAACAGTGGGAAAAGTCCCTCCTCCTAACGCATAAGATGTCGCTGTCTAGCAAAATCCAGGAGACTAGTTTTAAGATTCTTACCAGGTGGTACAGGACCCCCACCCGCTTGCACAGCATGTTCCCTTCGGACTCTCCTATCTGGTGGCAGCAGTTTGGAATGCCATCTGGGATCTTTATAAGCAGCTATGTGGCTCCACAGGGAGCATATCCCCTGATATTGCCTTGTTGTCTATGCTCCCAGGAAGGCTTAGAGACATTAAAAAAGGTCTTCTACGTCACTTTATAGTGGCAATGAGATTGGCAATCCCCAGGTTGTGGAAATCCACCTCTCCACCTACCAAACTATTATGGGTGGAAGAAGTGGACCGACTTAGACATATGGAGGAGCTGAGGGCACTAGACAACAACCAATATGATGTTTTCCATAAAACTTGGTACAAATGGGAGACATTCTGGAACTCACCCGCCCTACTCCCTTGGATTCAGGAGGCTTAACAGTCAGATTCACTAACCCAGCAACAGTTGGCCTTTCCCCACCCTTGAGATGTAGTGATTGAACCTCGGTCCTCCCCCCCCCCCCCTCTTTCCTCCCCCTCTTCCCTACTCCCCTTCTTTTTCATTTTTTTTCCAGTTAGTTGTTTGGTTAAACTATAGGTATTTTCCTGTTTGCCTTTCTGAGCTTGAGACCTACATGCATATGAAGTCATGACATAACTAAATATGGAGCTGCGACACGAACATGTGCCTGATCTGTAGGCTTTCTGTTCGTTTGCAATAAAGTTTATTGAACCATAACCTCTCAGCCAGGCAATCTGCCCTTTATTTGTCGCATATATAGATACCAGGGAAATTGCGACTGTTCCTATCATCCCCATTACTAAAAGGAAGCTACCCTCCTGATAGGCCCAAGTGAGGGTGTGGGTAAAGGGTACATGTTTTGCTATGAAAATGTACCCTCCTGCTTTAGTGTAGGTGCTGTGAAATGCATGTGAGAGGTAGTGAGATTGGAATTGTGGAATATGTCCCTTTTTCAAATGGGTTTCTTGGAGTAGGCATATGTCTGGATTATCCCTTTTAAGTAAGGCAAAGACTAACAACCTTTTCTTGGGGTGTTTAGCCCTCGAACATTAAATTTTGTTATCCAGAAATCTGCACCTCAGTTGGCATGCTGAAGTTGTGGGCAAGTGCTGAATTGTGTTCAACTATAGCGGCTTGATTTTCCTCCAGTGTACATATTGGACGTACCTCTCTGTGTCAACACCATTTTGCTGAGTTTCCTGGACGATATGGTGAGCTTTCTTGCTTCTGGGGGTCTCAGGCTTCTCAGTAGCTTTATCTTTATAGGATTTCTGCATGGTAGGCTGGAACAGTGTCGCTAAATTGTATGTTGCCGTGGCCGTATAGCAAGTGCTCATAGAGATGCGTCCGCCATGCAGCTGTCAGGCTCCGCCCCCTGAAGTTAATCATCCGTCTGGATTCGATCGTTGCCACCAGGCAATACAATACTATTTCAGTCTATGGTAGGAACTATCAGACCCCTAGGATTAAAGTACCTTAGGGTGTCTAAAATATAGTTAAAAAACCCCTAAAAATTCAAATCACTCTTTTCCCAGAACCAATATAAAATACACTAACATCTTAAAGGGAACCCATCACCACTATTTTCACAAATAGAGGTAGTGACAGGTTCCAATAGAGCTCTAGTAACTATCTGACACCCTACTTGTAGCTAAAAATTATTCCACTGAGATTCACATATATTCAACTTTATAGTTTTACCTGGTAACTAAGCATGGCTACAGCGAGTCCAGGTGGGCGTGGCCTCCTCAGGCTGAGTCCAGCAGCTTTTCTCCATACCTATTGCTGTATGCTGCTATAATGTCATGTGACCAGGGTGATATCATCGCAGGTCCTATAGCTTTTGTAGCATTAGGAACTCTACACTAAGCATATATGTCATGAAATCACAGCATATTTTATCACATGAAATCACAGCAGCCTGCATGGAGAGGAGTAGAAGTCCATGGAGGCTGCTGTGATTGTTTTATGTTGTCTGATATGTTTTCATATTAAGTAGCTCAAAGACCTTTGATGATGTCACCCTGGTCACATGACATTAGGCCACGCCCCCGTGGACTCGCTCCAAAGCTGCATAGATACCAGGCAAGATTATAACTCTGATTTTATGGGGATCTGAGGGGAATAAATTTTAGCTACAAGCAGGGTGTCAGATAGTTAGTAGGGCTCTATAGGAACCTGCCACTACCTGTATTTGTGAAAATAGTGGTGACGGGTTCCCTTTAAGTATTTTTGCATCCGAAAGGTCTTTATCTATCAAAATTTAAAAATGGTTATTCCCTCTGTAAACCTTTAAACAGAAAAAAATGCCCAAATGCTTGAATTGCCACTTTTTTGCCTTTTCACAACAAATAAAATTTTTTATAAAAAGTGATCAAAATGGCCATTTTTGTAAAGTTTCTTGCCCTCTAGTCACTTTACCAAAACAGATGACATAATGTAAATCTTTATTAACATATGCATGATTGCAATGTGGCAAATTAATAAAACTGTAGAAATATAAAAATTGTGTGTCCAAGAAGTTGGTAAAATACCCCATATACTTCAATATTCTATTATCACACTGAGAGTAAAAATATGTAGAGGTAGAGTGGGACTAGCACTCATACCTGAAAATGTAGTGAAGACAGTATATGATCAGACCGTAAAATAGGAGCATAAAAAGGCATACAACAATACCAAGAACTGGATTGCATGCTGAATGTCCCCGACACGTGTTTCGTTGATGGGGAAAAGTCTGGTAAGTGTAAGTGTTTATCCCACTGTGAATTATTATGTGGTGATAAAACTTACCGTATAATTATTGTTCTTGGATTTTAATCGTGGTACCAGTAGATCTTCCCTTTTAGTTTTCTTCTTTCTTCTTTGGTCTCCTTTTCTAATAGTTTGATCTGACATTCACTGAATCGCTGTTGGAGATCGATGGCTTGATCTTCAAAATCAACATCATAGGAGCAATTTCTCCATATATAAAGGAATTGACCTGCGAGGATACTGTCAATCTATTTCAGGGGATGTGATAGTATTGTCATGTATTTTCTCTCCATTCTGTATGTTAGTTTAATATTCATCCTGTTGTCATTTAAATCATGAATTTTTTTTTCTTGCCCCTGCCAGACCATACTACTATTATCAATTTATCTGGCATATAGATGCACTTTATCAACATAATTTGGGGGATTTGTAAGGAAGATCTCCCACAGCCCAGGAACAGATTAGTATATGAAGGGCGCACATGCCATCCCAATAGCTGTTCCCTGGAGCTCTAGTTAAAATGAAACAGTTATGTAAACTCTAGGAGTTTCAATGGTGAAACAGAAAAAGCTGTGTCAATATAGGAAGAATTGAGAAAGAATTTGATTGCTGAGATCCAATTGCAGTGTCTGATCAAAGTGTAAAGGGATTCAACATCACCTAGGAACTTGGATTGATATAAAATTGGATTGGCAGGTTAACTCAGAGTACTAAGGCTTGGCACAACTTTTCTACTGCATAAACTGATCTTTTAATGTAAGCACCAAGCTTCTTTTAAGTAGCCAGTTGTGTTTTCTGTGTGTGTTTTGATGGAAGCTTGAAGCAGGAATATAGAGGTAAAATTGAAAAAATCATAAAATGTGCAGGCCAGGTTATTGGTTTTGGTATGAAGAGTTTTAATGCTATTTTTTTCAAAGATTATTGGCAAACTGTATGTCTATCTCAGGGAACTCCATCCACTAAATTTAGAAATTAGTAAGAAATTGCAGAGAAAGAACAGACTGACACTATCTATCTCATGTGGAACCACACGATAGAGATCTAGTCCAAGTAGTACAATCCAATAGAAGAAGCATGAAGCGGCACTCACCAAAAACGTATGGGTATCCTTTATTGAATGATGCAGCACAGTAAAAAGCAGAGCGAGGTGACAGTCGCTTTCTCAAACCATTGACATCAATATGCCCTGATGCGCACAATATAAGCTTTGTCAGTGTCAAGGGGAAAAAAAACAAAAAAAAGTTATGTGAACAGAAACCAATACCATGATCAATGTGATATACATATTAAAAACACAATACTCACATGGATAAATAAAAACAAAGTGTAAAGTTACAATGGTATAAAAAGAAGATATTAATTTAGGACAGATGTTAGTACATGAATTATAGTTCTTTTTCTTGTTTTTGTATCATTCTTTATTAGGCATAACAAAGAATAGAAATACATTAAAGCAATGTCAAAGAGAACATACAACCAAATGACAATATATTTCTATAATAACCAGCGCAACTTATGTAGTGCACATATTTTGAGGGCAATAGAGAGCCAACTTTGAAAGATAAAGTCTGTCTGTCACAGACTATGTTGAGTTCTCAGAAGCTTGAGTGTTATCAAAGGGGGGTAACATAGAAAGAAAAGAACAGGAAGTTGTGGGGGGGGGGAGTTAGAGGGTTCAGTTGTCGTTCTACAAGAGCAGCCTGGTTGTAGACGGGACATAATAACATGAGATGACATACTCGTCCGAGCTTGATGCTCGTTCGAGCATTAGCGTACTCGAAACTGCTCGTTACTCGGACGAATACTTCGCCCGCTCGAGAAAATGGCATCTCCCGCTGTTTTGCTTTTTGCGGCCAGAAACAGAGCCAATCACAAGCCAGGAGACTCTGCACTCCACCCAGCATGACGTGGTACCCTTACACGTCGATAGCAGTGGTTGGCTGGCCAGATCAGGTGACCCTGGAATAGACTAGCCCCTGCCTGTGCTGCTCGGATCATTCTGTGTCTGGATGCCGCTAGGGAGAGAGCTGCTGCTGGTCAGGGAAAGCGTTAGGGTGTTCTATTAGAATAGTGTTAGGCAGGAGTGATTCTACAAGAACCCAACAGCCCTTCTTAGGGCTACAATAACGTTATACATTTTTTTTTTTGTTTGCTTGTGGCTGGGCTTGCTGGCACTAGTAGTGCAGCTAGTACCATATTGTGAAGAATTTGCAGGGGGACTTGCTACCGTTGTGTTTAGCTCTTAGTGACACACATATCCACCTCAAACACCAAAGTGGGACAATTTATTAGGGGTTTGATTAGAATTAGGCAGAGTCTGCTGATTTATTTTTTTTTTTTACCTTTATTTCATTTTATAGCTCAAACTCATCTTGCAAAGCAGTGTGCTTTCAGTGTCGGCTACAAAATAGCCATAGGAGAACCCCAACGGCTTACTTAGGCCTACAATAGCGTTATATTTTCTTTTTTTTTTTTGCTTGTGGCTGGGCTTGCTGGCATTAGTAGTGCAGCTAGTACCATATTGTGAGGAATTTGCTGGGAGACCTGCGACCGTTGTGTTTAGCTCTTAGTGACACGCATATCCACCTCAAACACCGAAGTGGGACAATTTATTAGGGGTTTGATTAGAATTAGGCAGAGTCTGCTGATTTATTTTTTTTTTACCTTTATTTCATTTTATAGCTCAAACTCATCAGGCACAGCACAAAATCCAGTTGTGTGCTGTCAGTGTAGGTTAGAAACTAGCCATAGCAATAGGAAAGCATCGTT
Source organism: Engystomops pustulosus (assembly GCF_040894005.1). Classification (NCBI taxonomy): domain Eukaryota; kingdom Metazoa; phylum Chordata; class Amphibia; order Anura; family Leptodactylidae; genus Engystomops; species Engystomops pustulosus. The sequence goes on from NC_092419.1 coordinate 74,017,990, forward strand.
TTGTTAAAAAATAAATAAATAAAAAAAAAAATAAACACACACAAAAAAAAAAAATTAAAAGTTTACACTTTAATTTGGAAAATGTTTAACCCGAGGGCTAGGGGTAGAGGACGAGGGCATGGACGTGGGCGTCCAACTACTGCAGGGGTCAGAGGCTGTGGTCCTGGGCGGGGTGAGACACCACCTGCTTATGAGGGAGCAGGGGAACGCCGCAGAGCTACACTCCCTAGGTTCATCATGTCTCAAGTTACTGGGACTCGTGGTAGAGGACTGTTGAGGCCAGAACAGTGCGAAGAGGTGATGTCGTGGATTGCGGACAATGCTTCTAGCCATTTGTCCACCAGACAGTCTTCCACGCAGTCCACCCATGTCACCGAAATCAGCACTCCTCCAGCTCCTCCACCTCAGCCTCCTTCCCCCAGTCTGTCCCCTCCCAGCAAAATTTGGCATTTGAAGCGGCATACTCTGAGGAACTGTTTTCTGGACCCTTCCCACAGTCACAAACCACTTGTCCGGTTGCTGCTGAGCAATTTTCCGATGCCCAGGTTTTCCACCAGTCGCAGTGTGTGGGTGATGATGACATTATTGACGTAGTGGAAGAAGTGTGTAAAGAGGTGTCGGACGATGAGGAGACACGGTTGTCAGACAGTGGTGAAGTTGTTGTCAGGGCAGGAAGTCCGAGGGGGGAGCAGACTGAGGGATCGGAGGATGATGAGGTGACAGACCCAAGCTGGGTTGATAGGCCGGGTGAACACAGTGCTTCTGAGACGGAGGCGAGTCCTATAGCAGAACAGGTTGGAAGAGGCAGTGGTGGGGCCAGACGGAGAGGCAGGGCCAGAGCTGGTGCATTAGCGCCAAATGTTGCCCGTAGTCAAGCTCCCGTGGCGAGGGCTAGATTTTCAGAAGTCTGGAGGTTCTTTAAAGAAACACTGGATGACCGACGGACTGTGGTGTGCAACCTTTGCCAAACCAGGATCAGCAGGGGTTCCACCACTACTAGCTTAACTACCACCAGTATGCGCAGGCATATGAATGCTAAACACCCCACTCAATGGCACCAAGCCCGTTCACCTCCGGCCGGGTACACCACTGCTCCTTCCCCTGTGTCATCTGCTAGTCAGCCCCCTGCCCAGGACCACGGCCCAAACACCTCCCGTGCGAAAACCCCACCTTCGCCTCCACAATCCTCCACAGCATCCACCAGCGTTCAGCTCTCCATACCCCAGACGCTGGAGCGCAAAAGGAAATATAGCGCAACCCACCCACACACCCAAGCCCTCAACGTCCACATCTCCAAGTTGCTTAGCCTGGAGATGCTGCCCTATAGGCTGGTAGAGACCGAGGCCTTTCGAAACCTCATGGCGGCGGCCACCCCTCAGTATTCGGTCCCCAGCCGCCACTACTTTTCCCGATGTGCCGTCCCAGCCCTGCACAAGCACGTGTCAGAGAACATCATCCGTGTCCTGACCAACGCCGTTTCTGACAAGGTCCACCTGACCACGGACACGTGGACGAGTGCTGCCGGGCAGGGCCACTATATATTGCTGACGGCACATTGGGTTAACTTGGTGGAGGCTGGGACCGAGTCTGACCCTGGGGCTGGTCATATACTGCCAACGCCGAGGATTGCGGGGCCTACCTCGGTCCAGGTCTCAAAGGCCTACTATGACTCCTCCTCCTCCCACCCCTCCTCCACCTCCTCCTCCGACGTACCATCCGTGGGCATGGCGCCATCAGTCGGTAGCTCTAGGCACAGCAGCAGTGCCATTGCTAAGCGACAGCAGGCGGTGCTCAAACTGCTGAGCCTAGGCGATAAAAGGCACACCGCCCAAGAGCTATTACAGGGCATCACGGCGCAGACTGATCTGTGGCTGGCACCGCTGAACGTGAAGCCAGGCATGGTTGTGTGTGACAACTGCGGTAACCTGGTGGCGGCTCTGCAACTCGGCAGACTGACACATGTGCCATGCCTGGCCCATGTGTTAAATCTCATAGTTCAGCGTTTCCTCAAGACATACCCCAATCTGTCTGATTTGCTCACAAAGGTGCGCCGCATCTGTGCGCATTTCAGGAAGTCCAGCACAGATGCTGCCACTCTCAGGGCAGCGCAGCGCCGCCTCCAACTGCCCGCTCACCGACTGTTGTGCGACGTGCCCACGAGGTGGAATTCAACATTAACCATGTTATCCAGAGTTTACCAGCAGCGCAGAGTGATTGTAGACTGCCAGATGTCAACTTCCACCAGAACTGGTAGTCAGGTCAGTCAGCTTCCTCAAGTCTACAATGAGGAGTGGACGTGGATATCTGATATCTGTCAGGTGCTGAGTAACTTTGAGGAGTCAACACAGATGGTCAGTGGCGATGCCGCCATCATCACCCTCACCATCCCGCTGCTTGGCCTGTTGAAAAACTCTCTGGTCAGCATGAAGTCGGAAGCTTTGCGCTCGTCACAAGAGACGGGGGAAGAAGATTCCCTTGTTGATAGCCAAAGCACCCTTAGGTCTGTTTCTCAGCGCATATTGGAGGTGGTGGAGGAGGATGAGGAGGAAGAGGAGGAGAATGTTGGCGAGACAGAAGAGTGGACCATTGTTCAGTCCTTCACTGTTCAGCGTGTATGGGCAGAAGAAGAGGAGTTGGAGGAGGAGAAAATGGACAGTCAGGCCAGTGAGGGGAGTGAATTGTTGCGAGTTGGGACTCTGGCGCATATGGCAGATTTCATGCTAGGCTGCCTATCCCGTGACCCTCGAGTTCAAAGAATTTATTCCAGCACCGATTACTGGGTATTCACTCTCCTGGACCCACGGTACAAGCAAAATCTTTCCACTCTCATCCCTGGAGAGGAAAGGAGTGTGAGAATGCATGAATACCAGCAGGCCCTGGTGCACAAGCTGAAACAGTATTTCCCTTCTGACAGCGCTAGCGGCAGAGGGCGTACTTCTGCGGGACAAGTAGCGAGGGAGAGTAGGCGAGCAGGCAGCTTGTCCAGCACTGGCAGGGGTACGCTTTACAAGGCCTTTGCCAGTTTTATGTCACCCCAGCAAGACACTGTCACCTGTCCCCAGTCTCGGCAGAGTAGGGCTGATCTTTACAGAAAGATGGTGAGGGAGTACGTAGCTGACCATACCATCGTCCTAAATGATCACACAGCTCCCTACAACTACTGGGTTTCAAAGCTGGACATGTGGCATGAACTAGCGCTGTACGTCTTGGAGGTTCTTGCCTGCCCTGCCGCTAGCGTGTTGTCCGAGCGGGTTTTCAGTGCAGCTGGTGGCATCATCACCGATAAGCGTACACGCCTGTCGACTGACAGCGCTGACAGGCTGACGCTTATCAAGATGAATAAAGCCTGGATTTCTCCGGATTTTAATTCTCCAACAGGTGAAAGAAGCTCAACCTGAATAATGTATGCACTCCTCCTCCTCATTGTCCTCCGTCTCCTCCTCTTTGTACACTAAAGCATAGGAAACTGGCTATTTTTTGCCAGGGCCAACTGCCTCTTGCTATAGTACTCTATGTATTTAATTTTTCTGGAGGGCCACCTACCCGGTCTTCTGTTTTAAGCAATTTTTGGGAGTGCCACATACAGGCACTAAATCTATTTAATTTTTCTGGAGGACCACCTACCTGCTCCTCTGGTTTGAAAACTTTTTTGGACTGCCACATACAGGCACTATCCAAATTAAATTGTCTCCATAGCAGCCTCCACACGTTGTCTCCGTTGCTACCTCCACACGTCATCGCCATAGCTGCCTCCAAAAGTCGTCCATATAGCTGCCTCCATACATGGTCTCCTTATCAAACGAACTGTGTCAGGCAGAATTTTGGGTTGTTTTCATGGATTCCACATCAAACTTGTTAACTTTGTCACCACCCTGCTGTGTAATCCACAAAATATACTGGCAAACTTTTATCATTTACCAATATTATTTCAGCACTTCTTGCGCATCTGTTTACATTCCCCTCACCCACCATATCCTAAACTTATAAGAACGCTACTACACTTGATCTTATACAAAAGGTTCTTAGAAGTGCTGTTTGGGGAGTAGCCTAGAGACAGGGGCTTGGATAGGCGAAAGCTCGCCTGGCTGTGGAGCGCCAGCTCCATCTCAAGATCCAACTAACATAGTTTTAACTGCAGCACCTTTAATCTACTACTAGTTCACTGCCTCCATACATCGTCCCCTTATCAAACGAGCTGTGTCAGGCAGAATTTTCAGGTGTTTCACCAGATACATAGTGGAACGCAGCCCATCTGTCGCCGCCATGCTGGAGACCTGAAGTTGCAATCATAGCAGCGCAATATGGATGCCCCATACTGTCGCTCTTAATAATGGAACCATTTCCGTAAAAACAATTAAAAATAGAACCACTATGCTATTCCATTATTCCTAGGTGAAATATTCAAACGACCTGGCCTGCTTTGAAAATGATAATTTTTTCAAATTAAACGCTTCTGGCCCCCAGGCCCATTTTGGGTGGGGAGGAGCCGAGAGACAGGGGCTTGGACAGGCGAAAGCTCGCCTGGCAGTGGACCGCCAGCTCCATCCCAAGATTAGGCAGCCTCAGAGGCATCCATGCATGCTGCCCCTGCTGTTTCCTGTCCATTTTGCCTCCACGATCCTCCACAGCGTCCACCAATGTCTCATTTCAACTCTCTATACCCCAGACACTGGAGCACGAGAGGATATGCAGCACATCATCCCCTTATCAAACGAGCTATGTCAGTCAGAATTTTCAGGTGTTTCACCAGATACATAGTGGAACTCGGCCCATCTGTCGCCGCCATGCTGGAGACCTGAAGTTGCAATCATAGCAGCGCAATTTAAATGTCCCATACTGTCGCTCTTAATCATGGAAGTCGTCTCCATGGCTGCCTCCACATGTTGTCCCCTTATCAAAAGAGCTGTGTCAGGCTCATTTTTAGGGTGTTTCACCAGATACGTTATGGAACTAGGTCACTATGTCGCTACCATGCTGTGTTATCGACTAAATATACCGTCAACCTTTTGTTCACATAGGAAATCATTTCACCTCCTTTGGTGAAGCCTGAGTCCATTTAGGGTATGTCGCCATGACACTCTCTAGCCTGCCGCTGCTGCCGCTGCCTCTGCATGCCGTCCCCTATAGTGTCAGGGTCAATTATTGCATGTTTTAGATGCTATCTAGCCTCATTCGGTCACTCTGTCATGGCCATGCTGTTGCCCATAATTTTGGCATAATGGTGCGATTAAGCAGCCTCAGAGGCATCCATGCATGCTGCCCCTGCTGTTTCCTGTCCATTTCCGTGGTGTTTCCATCCTTTTCTGAGGTTCCCAGGTGTTTGGCCAAGATTCCCTGTGCAGAGCCTTGGTCCCCTTGAAAAATGCTCGAGTCTCCCATTGACTTCAATGGGGCTCGTTATTCGAGACGAGCACTCGAGCATCGGGAAAAGTTCGTCTCGAATAACGAGTACCCGAGCATTTTAGTGCTCGCTCATCTCTAATTATTACGTAAAGGTATTAAATTCAAACGTGAGCCACCGGCCCCATAAGGTTGTATTGGCTTCCCAAGTGTTATGTGTTTCACCAGTAAGTTCCTGTAACTTATGAAGCAAATTTATCTCACCGAACCAGTCGGAGATCTGGGGGGTTCTGGTGTTTTCCCACAATCTGTGAATGAGGGATCTTGCAGCTATTAATAGATATCCAATCAAGGACTTTTCAGCTCTGGATATTGATGTGGGGAGGATTGAGAGGAGTAGAACAGTGTCCTGTCAATTTGGTGATTAGTTTACAGACCTGTGTCCAAAAGGGGTGAAGCAGGCAGCACCCCCACCATATATGTGACATTGTACTGGGGGCCTGGTTGCATCTTCAACAAAGGTCAATGTGATTTGGATATATAGACCTCAATCTTGTGGGCACCCAATACCAGCACAACAGAATTTTACAATTGGTCTCTTGGAATTTACAGGATATAGACAGTTTGTTGCAGAGTTCAAACACTTTTGCCCAATCTTCTGCTGGAAAAGATTTGCCCAGTTTGCTCTCCCAAGCCCTAAGGAATGGGATTTCAGATTTGCTCCAATTATCTAACATTAGCCCATAAATCAAGGAGATCGTGTGAGGGACCTCATTTTTCACAATGCACAGGCATTCAAAAGGTGTCAACTCTCTATGTAGGTTCGACTTAGATTTGATAGCTTGATGGAAGTGTGTTAACTGGGTATAGTCCCACTGCGTCCGGGGGGAGCGAAGATCACTGGGAATCAGGTCTTCGTAGGATCTAATACTACCATTCTTTGAGACTGACAAACAATAGGGGGTCTTGTTCACGCATTGGGGCTAGAAAGTTTGACGACATACCCGGTGGGAATTCTGGGTTTCCAGTTATTGGAGTCAGAGGACCATCCGGCAAGAGTAATGAGGAGGACCCTGTGGATCTATGTTTTCATCACTTGAGTAGCTACGTTTTTCAAGGAGTGCGAGACTTAAGTATACCTACTAGACCATGGGAGGGTTATGAGGGGTGACACAGACAACTGTTCACCTAATCTGACCCAGAGCTTATGCCCCCTATTGTGGAACCAGTCTAACACTCTCGCTAGTGAGGAGGATAGGGAATATCCCCTCGTAGTTTTCTACGAATCAAGGTAGATCTGGATATTCACGGGTGGGTAGTTGCCCAGAGAAATCGGTTGAGGAAACTAGTAAGTATGCTGAAGAAGAGTTTAGGAATTTTTTGTGGAGGAGTCAAGGTGGGGGTTGAGTACCATATTAAAATCGACACAGAGGATCAAGGAGCCCCTCGCAAACGAACACAGGTGATCTATTACTCCTATCAGGAAACTTGTCTGTCCCGTGTTAGGAGCATAAATATTGGCTATGTCGAAAATAGAGCCCTGGATCTCACACTTCAAAAACAAATACCTATCATCCGGGTCTATTACGCTGTCAAGAACTTTGAACTGTATGGTTTTGTGCAGGAAAATAGACACCCCTTTGGATTTGCTGACATGGTTGGTGCTGTGAAAATTGGTTGGATTATACCTATTGTTTATGTTCGGTACATATCCTGTCTTAACCCCTTATCACCGACACTAGTTTTCAGCTCAATGACCAGACTCGATTTTTCAAATCTGACATGTCTCACGATAATTGGTTATAACTTCGGAACGCTTTAACATATCCTGGTGATTTTGAGAATGTTTTCTCGTGACACATTGTACTCCATGCTAGTTATAAAATTTAAGTGATAAGTTTTGCGTTTCGTTCTGAAAAAAAGTGAAAATTTGGCAAAAGTTTGTAAAAATTCTTCATTTTCCAAGTTTGAAATGTTCTGCTTTCCAGACAGGAAGTAAAACTACCCAAAAAGTTTGATAATTAACATTTACAGAATATCTGCTTTATGTTGGGATGATATTTTATGCTTCCGGTCATTTTTCTAGGATGTTATGAGGTGCGATTTTTCTTATTTTCATGAAAATTGCCAAAACTCACATTTTGAGGGACAACTCAGCTTCCAAGTGACTTTGTAAGGCCTAAATAATAGTAAAACCCCATAAATTACCCCACTATAGAAAGTTCACCCCTCAACATATGTAAAACAACTTCTATTAAGTCCATTAATCCTTTAAGTGTTTCACATGGGTTAAAAAATATGGACCTGCGATTTAGAAACTATGGAATTTTTTTGGAAAATACATTCATTTAGGCCAAAACTGACATTTTCAGAATAAATTAAATGATGAAACGCACTGCAACGCTTGATGCCCAATTCCTCCCGAGTGTACTGATACCCCATATGTGGTGGTAAACTGCTGTACGGGCGCACGGCCGAGTATAGAATGAATGGAGGCGCCATTCACAGCAGATTTGTATTGTCACATTGTACAACCTATACATTTTTATTTTTTTTGGTAATGCGATCATATGAGGGCTTATTTTTTATGGGATGAGATACAATGTATAAATAATTTATTTTGGGAGTCTAAAGCTTATTCATGAGATTTTATTAACTATTTCAAGGGGGGCACAAACAAAATCATCAATTTTGTTAGCATTTTTTTCCCCCCGCTCACCGTAACGTAAAAATAATATTTTATCTTTATTCTCTGGTTCACTACGATTGCGGTGATACCTCATTTATATAGTTTTTCTTATTTTTGCTCAATTTTCCTGAGCAAAACCAATATTGGAGAAAATCGCATTGTTTTTACTATTGACAACTTTTCAGGGCCATAACTTCTGTATTTTTCTGTTGTCAGATCTGGTTGAGGGCTTATTTTTTGCGAAAACAGTTGTTCTTTTCAGTCGTATCATATTAGGGAACGTAACTTTTTTTGATCACTTTTTAGAACATTTTTTGTGATGGTGTTTGATGAAAAATTGTATATTATGGGAAGTTTTTCGAGTTTTTTTTTTACGTAGTTCAACGAGCGGGTTCAATATTGATTTACATTTATTGTACAGATTAATACGGACGCGGTGATACCAAATATGTACGTGTTTTGTGTTTTATTTACTTTATTTGCATTTTATGTGTTACTGGGGAGATTATGGGACTTTTATTTTATTTAATTATATTATAAAAAGATTTAATTTTTTTTTTTTAACTTTTTTATATTTTCTACTTCTTGGCTTGAATAAGCGATCATCCGATCACTTATTCAAGCCTTTACACTGCAATACACTTGTATTGCAGTGTATAGTGAAAGTAACTGAGCATGCCGCGCATGCTCAGTTACTTACAGCCGGGTCTTGCCAGGAAGGCAGGACCCGGTGAGAAGAGCAGCCGACAGCCCCGGGTCACTCATCGGAACCCGGGGCAGCGGCAGGAGTGATCGGATCCCCCGGTAAGCACACCTTGTCATGCTTGACCGCGGCGTGCAAGGGGTTAAACCCCCGGGATCGGAGTTTTTCCGATCCCGGGTGTTAGTGCCGGGTCTGGGCTGTGATATCACAGCCCGACACCGGCATCAGCGAGACCCGGTGTCCCGAAAACTTCTTCTGATGCGCCGCTGTAGAAAGGCGTCGCATCAGAAGAAGTACCCTTAATGACCGCCGTAAAAACCCGATAGGGCGGTCATTAAGGGGTTAAAGTCTGTCTCTTGTATATACAACACATGTACTCTGTGTTTGTGGAATGTCCTGGGAGGTTGAGACCCTTTGCATTAAAGGAAGCAGTATTTAGATTAGACATATCAATTGCGTACAGGCACCTGCATCACGTATGCTTAAGCAAGATAACCATTACCATCAGTCCTCTTGGGCATGTTCTTCAGATAGATTTCTTCTAGGCCGCTGTCTCTGGGGTCACGGTGAGGCAACAAAAGGAGCAGCTTCGAGTTGTGATTGCCTTTTCTGTGGTGGTTGATTATCTAGCAGAGGAGCATTCCAATCTGGAAGGCGTATGTCAGGAAAATCCAACAGCTCCAAAAAGGACTGAAGTTCTATGTGCTGTGAAAGAGTCAAGGTTTTGTTACCAGATCGGACGTGCAGTGCGAACGTGAAGCCGCATCGATATGCTAGATTTCTATTTTGTAAAAGGGATAGCAGTGGGCGCAATATTGCTCTTTGACACAGTGTTCTCCGAAAAAGGTCAGGGAAGAGTGTGATTGTCGTGCCATCAAAGTCGAAATCTCCTTTTATTCTTGCTTTCTGCATGATTTGTTCCTTGAAGGTATAGTGATGAATTCTACAAATGATGTCCTTTGGATGAGATGGATCCAAACTATTTGCTCACATCCATATCTCTTTTAGAGGGTAAAGGGCCAACAAGGCCTGTAATTCCAGGTGTCCCTTAAGAGTATGAGCTGCAACCTCAGGGGGAGGAAGATCATAGTGAAAAGCAGCATCCTCAACAATGGTTCTGATAGTAAGATATCAGCTCCCTGCATAGGTGTAGCATTTGGAGAATGTGTGCTGGAAGATGCAGCCTCAGATAGGGCAAGAGATGAAAGAGCAGACGGTTTGAAAAGAATCCTCTTAGAGGAGTGCTGCATGGGGGTGCATTCTTCTTCCCTGGGGCTCACCTGTGGGGTATTTTGGTGGGCAGCCCTCACCTTCTGCGGAGGAGCCATTTTGTGTGTAGTAGCTGACGGGGTTTGGGACCCTGCTGTGTCTGCAGTAAGGCCTACAGGACTCGATACAGGAACCGACTAGGAAGGAGAAGCTTCAGACTGCAGGCGGGCAGGCTGTGAGGCTCAATGTTCTGAGTGTGCGATCCGAGAAAGATGTCCTCCCGGGTACTTGGGACCTGCATGTCGCGCGGTAAGATGGCGGCGCCCGCAATCTGAGCTGGATGGAAGCGCTGCTGGATGAGGGTGAATGCTGCTGCAGGGGGAGGAAGAAATTGGAGATCGGGGTAGCCAGTGCCGACCCCACTTGCCCGCTCTTAGCTGCTCTCCGGTGGCCAGATCACCCCATTAATGGCACGGGTTTCGTCCTAAAAGCTGGGCCCGGAGTGGAGCTCTCTTCAGACGCATCTGACCATGATCGTGGTTGGCCACGCCCCCTGAATTATAGTTTTTAACTTGGAAAAAAAGAGCATAAAATTCATAGAAATACATTCATCTCATTGCAATCATTTAAACCTGCTTCAAATTTGACAATATTCTGCCCATTACAGCTGCATTGCAAATATGCCTTTCTGCCTTTTATAATCATTTGCATTACAATATAATTGTTTGTCATAACTTACCTTGCACCCAGACAGAATCCTCTTTGCATTCCCTGGGGTTGGGCTTTGGTTTGAATGCATTTAAAAAAACAACGTGACTTGTCTGTGCTGCAGACTGCTCAGTAGGCTCCTCCTTCCTACTCCTTCACAGAGCTCACAGCCTGGTGAACTGACATCAGTGGAAGAGGGAGGAGGTTTGTATGAGCACAAAGGTGGGGACCAAGAGCTGAGCAGTCTGCAGCACAGGCAATTCACATGTTGATTTTTAAATGCATCCAACCAAAGCCAACCCCTGGGCTACCTTTAGTGAAAATGAGTTCCCTTTAAGTTTTTTTTTTATTACTTATTATATACTATTTGTAATATGCCTTTAAATTTTGTTGATGACATGGAGTTTCCTTATTTTACCCTCCTAATTGGCTTAATGATTTTCTTTGGTTTACCAGTTAAAATAAGATCTAGGCTAATATATTTTTGTTTATCCAGGAACTGTAGCTGTAGGAGCAGATGTTGGCCAGAGAATGACAGCAGATGCAACATCCACTCGGGAACCAGGTAAAACATTTGAGAAAGATGCACTGTAAAATTATGTCATAAAATATTACAATAATTCATAACTGCAAAATTGAATAAGATTATTATGATTCCCAACACATTATGGGGAGACTTGTAGTTTCCCTCCATTTACTGTACTGATCATTTACTGATCAAATCTGTAAAGAGGCAGGGATTAGTAGTATCATCTGCCTCATTTAGAGACTACTATATAATTCTGAGTGGGAAAAGAAAACGGATGCAGAGAGAATGATTTATGAAAAACTCACAATTCCCGGAGCACGACCAAGAATTGTGACCTGAAGAGTGCCCCCGACTGCATAAGAAGGGCGCCCACTGACTGGGGGTGTCCTAGTGTTGCAATTTATTACATTGGACGTTTATTACATGGGACGTTTGCACTTTAAATAGGGGTGGTATTTGCTTCCTTTCTCCTCCCTGCTGCTGCTGCTCAGTCCCTCCCATAGCTGAGCCTTTATAGGGCAGGCACTGGGCCTGCACTTCCTCTTGCCCGCGCCATCTTCAAGCTGTCTGCAGTTGTGGTGAGCGGTATCTGGCTTGTGTTCTGGTACCTTACGTGGCCAGGTTTGCTAATGGGCGACCCCTTACCCTTCTTGAGGTGCTTTGCACCTGCATATAAAGGAGAGTGCTGGCTCTTGCAGCTCCTCTCTCCTTCACTGCCCCTGCTGTCCCTCAGTCACTGATGTCAGTCCACATGTATGGCACAGCCGACGGACTGTTGAAGCCCCCCCCCCCCCACATTAGTGTAATTTTCTGGCCGACGGTCTGCGCATATGTGGCGACCGCTGGCACATTTAGTCCGCTCCGTGGCCAGCATTGTGGGCGCACCGCAGCACTGCTGCTTCCTTAGAGGTGACCCCCATCCACGGATCCCCCTAGTCCTGATCTGGTGCTTGAGGAGAGGCAAGAGCTCTCAGCACCTTATGTGACGCCTGCTGCTGCACATTTTAGAGTGGAGGCTAGTGGAGGCTAGTGCACAGCTACATACAGCCGCCTCAACCCCCAGTAATACACCCACATACAGCCGCCTCAACCCCCAGTAACACAGCCACATACAGCCGCCTCAACCCCCAGTAACACAGCCACATACAGCCGCCTCACCCCCCAGTAACACAGCCACATACAGCCGCCTCACCCCCCAGTAACACAGCCACATACAGCCGCCTCAACCCCCAGGAACACAGCTACGTACAGCCGCCTCAACCCCCAGTAATACAGCCGCCTCACCCCCCAGTAACACAGCCACATACAGCCGCCTCACCCCCCAGTAACACAGCTACATACAGCCGCCTCACCCCCCAGTAATACAGCCGCCTCACTCCCAGTAATACAGCCGCCTCACCCCCCAGTAATACATCCGCCTCACCCCCCAGTAATACATCCGCCTCACCCCCCAGTAATACAGCCACATACAGCCGCCTCACCCCCCATTAACACAGCCACATACAGCCGCCTCACTCCCCAGTAATACATCCATATACAGCCGCCTCACACCCAGTATCACCGCTACACACAGCTGCCTCACCCCCCAGTAATACATCCACATACAGCCGGCTCACACCCAGTATCACCGCTACACACAGCTACATACAGCTGCCTCACCCCCCAGTAATACAGCTGCCTCACCCCCCAGTAATACAGCCGCCTCACCCCCCAGTAATACAGCCGCCTCACCCCCCAGTAATACAGCCGCCTCACCCCCCAGTAATACAGCCGCCTCACCCCCCAGTAATACAGCCGCCTCACCCCCCAGTAATACAGCCGCCTCAACCCCCAGTAATACAGCCACATACAGCCGTATCACCCTCCAGTAACACAGCTACATACAGCCGCCTCACCCCCCAGTAATACAGCTACATACAGCCGCCTCATCCCTAGTAACACAGCCACATACAGCCGCCTCGCCCCCCAGTAACACAGCTACATACAGCCGCCTCACCCCCCAGTAATACAGCCGCCTCACCCCCCAGTAATACAGCCGCCTCACCCCCCAGTAATACAGCCGCCTCAACCCCCAGTAATACAGCCACATACAGCCGTATCACCCTCCAGTAACACAGCTACATACAGCCGCCTCACCCCCCAGTAATGCAGCTACATACAGCCGCCTCATCCCTAGTAACACAGCCACATACAGCCGCCTCGCCCCCTGCAGTACATCTATATACAGTCTCCTCGCACCCTGCAGTACATCTATATACAGTCTCCTCACCCCCTGCAGTACATCTATATACAGTCTCCTCGCCCCCTGCAGTACATCTATATACAGTCTCCTCGCACCCTGCAGTACATCTATATACAGTCTCCTCACCCCCTGCAGTACATCTATATACAGTCTCCTCGCCCCCTGCAGTACATCTATATACAGTCTCCTCGCCCCCTGCAGTACATCTATATACAGTCTCCTCACCCCCTGCAGTACATCTATATACAGTCTCCTCACCCCCTGCAGTACATCTATATACAGCGGCCTCGCCCCCAGCAATACATCTATATACAGTCTCCTCACCCCCTGCAGTACATCTATATACAGTCTCCTCACCCCCTGCAGTACATCTATATACAGTCTCCTCACCCCCTGCAGTACATCTATATACAGCGGCCTCGCCCCCAGCAATACATCTATATACAGTCTCCTCACCCCCTGTAGTACATCTATATACAGTCTCCTCGCCCCCTGCAGTACATCTATATACAGTCTCCTCACCCCCTGCAGTACATCTATATACAGTCTCCTCACCTCCTGCAGTACATCTATATACAGCGGCCTCGCCCCCAGCAATACATCTATGTACAGTCGCCTCGCCCCCTGTAGTACATCTATATACAGTCGCCTCGCCCCCTGCAGTACATCTATATACAGTCTCCTCGCCCCCTGCAGTACATCTATATACAGTCTCCTCGCCCCCTGCAGTACATCTATATACAGTCTCCTCGCCCCCTGCAGTACATCTATATACAGTCTCCTCGCCCCCTGCAGTACATCTATATACAGTCTCCTCGCCCCCTGCAGTACATCTATATACAGTCTCCTCGCCCCCTGCAGTACATCTATATACAGTCACCCCCCCATAGCTAGAGACCCCCAGCCCAGGTCAGATGACCCCCCCTTTTCTTTCACAGACAGAGAACACCCCCTTCCCCCCCAGCCCAGGACATATCTTCTCTCAGAAAATACCTTTCGACCGAGTTGTGAAGTGAAGCGCTGAGCCATGACAGGCAGGGAAGCCTCCTCTCACAGTAGATAAGCCGGCAGTACACAGAAGCCGGCATTTCCCGGGCTCACAGCAGGTCACGTGACAATGAAATGCATGTGACCCTGTGACGCTTAAACAACAAAGAAGAAGGGAGCTAAAAGTCTCTGTCTGGGGGCGATGTGCTGCATTGTTGCAGCACATCGCTCCAGGTGGAGACAGACAGCTTATCGTCTCCTACCAGGGACTGGTAGGCATCCGGATGGGGGTGGAAACGCACCGCTCTCCAGATAGCTGTAGTGTCCGTGCATGGCGGGAGCGATGCGCTGCAGCACAGCCGCAGCGCATCGCTCCCAGTCTCAGAGAGCTCAGTGTCCCGGAGCGCCAGCGGTCTGCCGCTGGCGCCGCAGATCTAATGACCGCATGATTTTTACAAAAGTTCAATTGCCATATGGTGGAGGCCCACCCCGGGAACAGGATGGTGGGGGCCCCGGGGCGCGAGCCCCGGGAGCCCCGCCTATAATCCGGCTCTGACCCCCGGTCACCTCACACACCACATACATGGCTGATATGTGAGCTTATTGCTTGGTACACTGGATATATGGCTGACTCACACTTACCTCACACTCTGACATGTCCCTCATTGTTCATATCACTGCTTTGTATTGAAGGTAGAGATCTCATTATCACTGATATATGTGCGGAGGTAGTTACCTCATACGCTGTCTTCATACACGGTACATATCACTGATATATATGGGGGTTAGTTACCTCATACACTGTACATATCACTGATATATATGAGTAGTTAAATAACACACTATCAATCGCTGATATATATGACGGTGTATTTACCTCATACGCTGTACATTCATTGTTTACTTCACACATGGTATGTGTTGCTGTTTTATGAGGGGTAGTTTCCTCACGCACAGTACACAGCACTGATCTACATGAGGATATTTACCTGGCACTGGACATGTCGCTGACGCTGTATATGTCGCTGATATATATGAGGATGTAGTTACCTCATACACTGTACATATCACTGATATATATGAGGATGTAGTTACCTCACACACTGTACATATCACTGGTATATATGAGGATGTACTTACCTCATACACTGTACATATCACTGGTATATATGAGGATGTACTTACCTCATACACTGTACATATCACTGATATATATGGGGGTGTAGTTACCTCACACACTGTACATATCACTGATATATATGGGGGTGTAGTTACCTCACACACTGTACATATCACTGATATATATGAGGATGTAGTTACCTCACACACTGTACATATCACTGGTATATATGAGGGTGTAGTTACCTCATACACTGTACATGTCACTGATATATATGGGGGTGTAGTTACCTCATACACTGTACATATCACTGGTATATATGAGGATGTAGTTACCTCACACATTGTACATATCACTGGTATATATGAGGGTGTAGTTACCTCATACACTGTACATATCACTGATATATATGAGGGTGTAGTTACCTCATACACTGTACATATCACTGATATATATGAGGGTGTAGTTACCTCATACACTATACATATCACTGATATATATGAGGGTGTAGTTACCTCATACACTGTACATATCACTGATATATATGAGGGTGTAGTTACCTCATACACTATACATATCACTGATATATATGAGGATGTAGTTACCTCATACACTGTACATATCACTGATATATATGAGGGTGTAGTTACCTCATACATTGTACATATCACTGATATATATGAGGGTGTACTTATCTCACACACTGTACATATCACTGATATATATGAGGGTGTAGTTACCTCATACACTAATACATATCGCTGGTATATATGAGGAGGTTTTTACCTCACACACTGTACATATCACTGGTATATATGAGGGTGTAGTTTCCTCACGCTGTACATGGCACTGATCTACATGAGGGTGTTCACCTCAGACACTGGACCTCAGACGCTGGGTATGTTGCTGTTTTACATGTGGGTACTTACCTCATGTATACTATGTAATGTTACACAGGTTATTTGTACCTTCCAATCACATGTGCACATGGCTACGGTATTACTAGTCCTAATGGCGCTAACATGGTGACAACCATGAGCCTCGGACTGGAGCTTCTTTTTTGGAAAGGGGTAGATATCCTCCATTACTCTGCTTGTTATGGGGAGGTCACATGTATTATACATTATGTAGAGGGGCTGCCGGGAGAGAGCACATGTAATAGTGCGGCCTCCATCTGTGATACTGTACGAGTCTATTATTATCTCATCCAGTTCTCCGTAATCATGGTGTCCTACACTTTATGGCTATTGATTGACCATGATAGGTGCAGGTCCCCCACATTCTATGTGGTCCAGCATTGACCTGTACAGAGTAAATTGGGGGGGCTGGTTATGGGGAGTTTTTGGTGCTCTGAAAGTAACCTCCATATCACTACCTTTTGCTATATGTTCACCACATGCCGCATTTAGATGCTTGTTGTATTTGTGCATTTGTTCGTGGCTTTGTCTAACTGATTTTTGTAGTTATTGGCGCAAACTGTATGTTGTGCGTAGATATAGATATATAGATGTATATGGCCTTTAGTTGTGTCTTATGTATTAGGGAGTGCCCATGTATACTTCTGCACACTCATATATAATGTATGTTACATCAGTGGTGGATAGTGCGATATTGTGGGGATAACATGCCGCCTCAGCCTATAATGAGGAAGAAACGGTGTAATATTATGCTACAGTTATACCCACAAAATAGCGGGGGAATTAGCCAGACACATGGTCAGGGGCCATTGGGGTTGCAGCCGCACATATTTCTGCAGATAAATGGACCGTATGGATATAGCCAGGTCCTTTGTGCATTTTATATAGTGTCTTACCTGTCCCCACTATATTGTATACGAGAATTGTAGTTATTACCACATGCAGATAACAGGTAAATAATGGATATGACTATAGCCTGTAATGCTGTGCTTGTATATATAACAGAAGGGCGTTGTCTGTCTGTATTCAGACCAGCAGGCTCATTGTATAGCATTTATATCTATACTGTATTTACAACATGCGCTGTAGCGCTGTACATCATAGGCAAGGATTTAGGTAGTCGTCTCCTGTAAGGCCCTCTGGTCTTTTCAAGAGACATATCAGAGATTTCTTACAGATAAAGCAGCGTACTGTGTGATCAGGGAGGGCCGTGCAGGGGCTGGACTGCTGAGTAACGTTGCAGGGTGTTCTTTGCTTTGTTGGGTCCTTTAGGTGCCTGTTACAGGGGCTACTTCCTCTGGGGTTTCTCACGGCTGGAGATGGTTTTAGTCCTGTAGGGTGGCAGACTGAAATCTCCTGTTGTAAGTTTTATGGGAGGAGAACCTGGGTCTGCTTAGGTGCAGGCTTGGAGCTGGTTTGCCCTTTGTTACTGTTACTGAGGCTTATGTCCTTTCTTGTAGGTTGCTTGTTTTTGGTTTTGAGCGAGCCCTATTCCTGTTGGGTGGGGGTCGGAGCTCCGAGTAGGAGTACTCGGAGCTCCTAGTGGCGGAAAAGAGAATTGATGTGGATTTTTTCGGAAGTCGAAGTGGTGGTTCGGGAGTCCGGATGAACAAACCACTTCGGCAGCTATGGTTTCCAAAGAAACGAACAGAGATTGCGGTTGATTTTGAGAATATTAAAATAATAATAATTGTGTTTATCAGCAATAAATAGCTGTGACCTTTTCTGCCCAACAGGAGCCTTGTGTCATCATTTCTTAGTTATGTTTAGTTATAAATGGTTTATGGGGTTAATGTTACGGGTAGGATTATGTATCTTTACTAAAGTGCCTTAATGTGGAGTTAAATGGGTAATGTTTACTACCTCCCAGTCTGAAGGGTGCCCCCGACTGCATAAGGAGGGCGCCCACTGACTGGTGGTGTCCTATTGTTGCAATTTATTACATGGGACGTTTGCACTTTAAATAGGGGTGGTATTTGCTTCCTTTCTCCTCCCTGCTGCTGCTGCTCAGTCCCTCTCATAGCTGAGCCTTTATAGGGCAGGCACTGGGCCTGCACTTCCTCTTGCCCGCGCCATCTTCAAGCTGTCCCTCCCTCCCTACTGTTACTTGGTTTTTGTTTTTTGATGTTTTCGGTTTTCAGTGATCATCTCAAGTCCCAGCTGACGGAAAATGTGAATTGATGTGGATTTTGCCCGGAAGTCGAAGTGCTGATTCGGGAGTCCGGTTGAGCAAACCGCTTCGGGCAGCGACGGTTTACAAAGAGATGGATGAAAATTGTGGTTAATTTTTTAAAAGTATTAAGTAATAATTGTTTTCGGAGATCATCTCAAGTCACAGCTGAAGGAATATGAGAATTGATGTGGAATTTGCCCGGAAGTCGAAGTGCTAATTCGGGAGTCCGGTTGAGCAAACCGCTTCGGGTAGCTATGGTTTACAAAGAGACGGACGGAGATTGTGGTTAATTTTGAGTATTAAAGTAATAATGGTTTTCGGTGATCATCTCAAGTCACAGCTGGCGGAAAAGAGAATTGATGTGGATTTTTTCGGAAGTCGAAGTGGTGGTTCGGGAGTCTGGATGAACAAACCACTTCGGCAGCTATGGTTTCCAAAGAAACGAACAGAGATTGCGGTTGATTTTGAGAATATTAAAATAATAATAATTGTGTTTATTAGCAATAAATAGCTGTGACCTTTTCTGCCCAACAGGAGCCTCGTGTCATCATTTCTTAGTTATGTTTAGTTATAAATGGTTTATGGGGTTAATGTTACGGCTAGGATTATGTATCTTTACTAAAGTGCCTTAATGTGGAGTTAAATGGGTAATGTTTACTACCTCCCAGTCTTTCCACTCCCATACCCCTCCATTTCCATGTGGGCGGGGAGAGGTCCGAGTGAGGAATTCAAACATGCACACAAACTGGAGCCACTTGGTATGTCTGGCAGATCGTGCAGCATCTGGGAGAATAAAGCAACGGACATATTTGGTACCATTGTATGAGATAGCCATAGGTGCCTCACTTCCCATGGATACCCTGTGAGCGACCATAGCAGTGTTACCCAGCCAAGAAATGACACTGCCCTATGCTCCACCTCATTTCCTTGTTAAATCAGGACCTTAAAGGGGTATTCCCATGAAGACAATCCGCTTTTTACAGGGTTCTTATTCTGATGCAACGCCTTTCTACGGCCTAGAAGATTTTGGGACACTGGGTCTCGCTGGTGCCAGTGTCGGGCTGTGATTTAAAACCCGGGTATTTAACCCCTTACACGCCGCGGTCAAGCATGGATCAGACCCCCCGGTGAGCTTACTGGGGGTTCTGATCATGCCTACCACAGCCCGGGGGTCTGGCGAGTGCCCCGAAGCTCCTTTTCTTGCCGCATTCCGCCTCCTAGCCTCCTGAGCACAGCATGCTCAGTCACTTACACTGTATACTGCAATACAAGTAGAAGCAAAGAAAAAGAAAGTTCCTGCTCACCTTCTGATGCACATAGTCCCCAGCGCGAGAACATCCAAAGAAGCCCCACGGACCGCAGGCACGAACTCCAAACGAACAAACGAAGTCTGCGCTTTCAGGGATGTTGCAAGTAAAATCAAAAAATTCTTTATTGAATGCCGTTAAAATCCAGAATAGGCAGATAGCATAGGTGTGAGGGTCCAAGAAAAGCGACCTACGCGTTTCGCCCTTAAGCGGGCTTAGTCATGGTCTATAGCAAACAATGTGCAGTATCCCGATTTAAAAACCCCCGCTCCCGAGATGGCGTGTGACGTCACGGTCACGTGATGTGAGTCACGTGATCGGACTAAGCCACGCCCCCTCCGGAACGGTACGAATCCAGATACATTAAGAGCCTTAAAGAGAATAAAAACACAGATCTATATAAAGGTAAGATGAATGGATAAAGGCTTAGGATAGAGTTACATGTAAGCCTATACAAAGGAAAAGAAATGGAAAAGAGTTTTATCTTATTGAACTTTAACTCTAAGTAAACATACCAAGTGAAAGTGTAAACAAACATGTGGACACTAACCTAGGTATAGAGTTAGGGGTAAATACTTAACCAGGAATAACATGAGGCACTTATTGATTAGGAAATAGTGACAAAGTATCAAATTGTCATGACACGGACTAACAATGATAGATACATGCTCATTAATAACAAAGAATCATATCCTGTCTGAGGTTCAAGCCTAGAGGTTGAGTTGTCTGTAATGTAAACATCCAATATGTTTCTCTATTCATGAGTTTTCTCCTGTGGTCTCCCCCTCTCTCTGGTTTTTTCACTTTTTCGATGCCTTGCCATTTGAAATGACTGTTGTCACCATTGTGTATGTCACGAAAGTGCTTAGAGGCTGCTGACATATTAGTTAAATTAGAATTTTTTATGTCTGACAGATGCTTTCTAATCCGGACTTTTAAAGAATTGGTGGTGTAGCCCACATATTGTAAATTGCACTCCACACATGCTATTAGATAAACAGCACAAGTGGTGTTGCAATTCATATATGTGGTGATATTATATTTTTTCTTAGTGGTACAGGAAGTAAAATTATCTATGGTTAGAAGATGCTCACAAGTGGTGCATCTAAGGTGCCCACATTTATGGTTGCCAGGATGATGCAACCAAGAATATTTTTTATTTCTACTATCTTCTGAGTGGCTTTTGAAAACACTTGGGGAAACAATGGAACCTACAGTGGGTGCTTTTTTGGATATGATTCTCACGCCGTCTGACAAACATTCCTTAAGTTCTGCATTTTGCTCTAAGATGGGTAAGTATTTGGTTATGACCTTTTTCACAAGATGAAACTGGTTGCTGTAGGTGGTTACAAAAGTGATAGGTTTAGGATTGGATTTGTCGGCATCTAGTTTATTGTGGTATTGTTTCCTATCTACAAGGAGTGTATTTCTGTTTACCTTGTGAATCCTGTTGCGAGCTGAAGTTAGGACATTTGGTTTGTACTCCCTTGCTCTAAATCTCTTTTCCCATTCTAGCATTTGTGTATAGAAAATATGGTCTGAAGAGCTGTTTCGACGGAGGCGGATTAGTTCGCCATAGGGTATATTGTCAATGACATGTCTAGGGTGGCAAGAGGTAGCTAATAGTACACTATTTCCTGCTGTGGGTTTTCGAAAAGGAAACACATTGATAATGTTGTTGTGACCTTGAATTGTTATATCTAGATAATCAATATGGTCACCACCAAAAAAATGTGTAAATTTAAGGTTCATATTATTCTCATTGATGTATTTGGCAAAACTATCAAACTCTGCATGTGAACCTTGCCATAACCACAAAAGGTCGTCTATAAAGCGTCCAAACCATTTAATGCATGTTTTAAAGGGATTAGAGTCTGTAAAAATATGTTTAATTTCCCATTGTGTCATGAAAATATTGGCAAGGGAGGGGGAGAACTTGGCCCCCATAGGGGCCCCCTCCACTTGCAAATAGAACTGGGAGTCAAACATGAAAAAGTTGTTTTGGAGAAGGAAATGTGTGGTCATAATGATGAATTCTTTTAACTGTGAAGAATATGTACTAAATTCATCAAGATGTTTAGAAAGGTAAATTAATGCCAGATCATGAGGAATAGAGGAATAAAGGGCGACAACATTAGATCAGAGACACAGAGATTTCTTGTTCAACAAGTTTCCGGTCATGCCAGTCTTCCATTCACTCCCCAAGGTCCACAAAGGGATTTTCCCTCCCCCCTGCCGACCCATTGTTGCAGGTATCGGTAGTTTGGGAGAGCGTCTGGGAGACTGGCTTGATAATTATTTACAACCTTTAACCATGATTACACCTACGTACTTGAGGGATACGAAACACCTACTCCAGATCATTGACAGAATGGAATGGAAGGAGGGCTACAGTTGGGCATCTTGTGATGTTGTCGCCCTTTATTCCTCTATTCCTCATGATCTGGCATTAATTTACCTTTCTAAACATCTTGATGAATTTAGTACATATTCTTCACTATGGGGGCCAAGTTCTCCCCCTCCCTTGCCAATATTTTCATGACACAATGGGAAATTAAACATATTTTTACAGACTCTAATCCCTTTAAAACATGCATTAAATGGTTTGGACGCTTTATAGACGACCTTTTGTGGTTATGGCAAGGTTCACATGCAGAGTTTGATAGTTTTGCCAAATACATCAATGAGAATAATATGAACCTTAAATTTACACATTTTTTTGGTGGTGACCATATTGATTATCTAGATATAACAATTCAAGGTCACAACAACATTATCAATGTGTTTCCTTTTCGAAAACCCACAGCAGGAAATAGTGTACTATTAGCTAGCTCTTGCCACCCTAGACATGTCATTGACAATATACCCTATGGCGAACTAATCCGCCTCCGTCGAAACAGCTCTTCAGACCATATTTTCTATACACAAATGCTAGAATGGGAAAAGAGATTTAGAGCAAGGGAGTACAAACCAAATGTCCTAACTTCAGCTCGCAACAGGATTCACAAGGTAAACAGAAATACACTCCTTGTAGATAGGAAACAATACCACAATAAACTAGATGCCGACAAATCCAATCCTAAACCTATCACTTTTGTAACCACCTACAGCAACCAGTTTCATCTTGTGAAAAAGGTCATAACCAAATACTTACCCATCTTAGAGCAAAATGCAGAACTTAAGGAATGTTTGTCAGACGGCGTGAGAATCATATCCAAAAAAGCACCCACTGTAGGTTCCATTGTTTCCCCAAGTGTTTTCAAAAGCCACTCAGAAGATAGTAGAAATAAAAAATATTCTTGGTTGCATCATCCTGGCAACCATAAATGTGGGCACCTTAGATGCACCACTTGTGAGCATCTTCTAACCATAGATAATTTTACTTCCTGTACCACTAAGAAAAAATATAATATCACCACATATATGAATTGCAACACCACTTGTGCTGTTTATCTAATAGCATGTGTGGAGTGCAATTTACAATATGTGGGCTACACCACCAATTCTTTAAAAGTCCGGATTAGAAAGCATCTGTCAGACATAAAAAATTCTAATTTAACTAATATGTCAGCAGCCTCTAAGCACTTTCGTGACATACACAATGGTGACAACAGTCATTTCAAATGGCAAGGCATCGAAAAAGTGAAAAAACCAGAGAGAGGGGGAGACCACAGGAGAAAACTCATGAATAGAGAAACATATTGGATGTTTACATTACAGACAACTCAACCTCTAGGCTTGAACCTCAGACAGGATATGATTCTTTGTTATTAATGAGCATGTATCTATCATTGTTAGTCCGTGTCATGACAATTTGATACTTTGTCACTATTTCCTAATCAATAAGTGCCTCATGTTATTCCTGGTTAAGTATTTACCCCTAACTCTATACCTAGGTTAGTGTCCACATGTTTGTTTACACTTTCACTTGGTATGTTTACTTAGAGTTAAAGTTCAATAAGATAAAACTCTTTTCCATTTCTTTTCCTTTGTATAGGCCAGGGGTAGGGAACCTATGGCTCGGGAGCCAGATATGGCTCTTTTGTTGGCTGCATCTGGCTCTCAGACAGATCTTTAATAAATAGTGATGGCTGCTTTGTGTCTCTGACGGATCACTGGACACAGGCAGCGATGTTACCGCTGCCTACGTCCTTTGTACAATCCAGGCACAATCGCCATCGCCTGGGTCAAAGAGAAGAGCATAGGAGCGATGAGGATCTGGCTGCAGGGAGCGCTGGTAAGTGAATATTCTGTTTTTTTTTTTTATGCTGTGACTACTAGGGGGCATGTGTTGTGGCTACCTATCTACTTGGGGGCATGTGCTGTGGCTACCTATCTGCTGGGAGTATGTGCTGTGGCTACCTATCTGCTGGGAGTATGTGCTGTGGCTACCTATCTGCTGGGAGTATGTGCTGTGGCTACCTATCTGCTGGGAGTATGTGCTGTGGCTACCTATCTGCTGGGAGTATGTGCTGTGGCTACCTATCTGCTGGGAGTATGTGCTGTGGCTACCTATCTGCTGGGAGTATGTGCTGTGGCTACCTATCTGCTGGGAGTATGTGCTGTGGCTACCTATCTGCTGGGAGTATGTGCTGTGGCTACCTATCTGCTGGGAGTATGTGCTGTGGCTACCTATCTGCTGGGAGTATGTGCTGTGGCTACCTATCTACTGGGAGTATGTGCTGTGGCTACCTATATACTGGGAGTATGTGCGGGGGCTACCTATCTAATGGGAGAATGTGCTGTGGCTACCTATATACTGAGGGCGTGTGCTGTGGCTACCTATATACTGGGAGACATGTGGTATGGCTACCTATCTGGTAGCGCCAGTCATTATAGGAACCTGGGAAGTGGGCAGCGCCAATCAGCAGCGCTGTGGCCCTTTAAATCTACGAGTGCCGGCATGCACATGCTGGCCAGCCGGGACGGGAGCCGGAAAGTGGTGGGTTGAGTGAGCTCGAAAAGGGGCACTGCCACTGACAGGGGCACGGGTGTGCCTGCGATCGCAGGGGCACCCGTGACACTAGGACTACCTATCTACTGGGGAGCATGTGCATATGGCTCTTACGGAATAACATTTTAAAATATGTGGCGTTCATGGCTCTCTCAGCCAAAAAGGTTCCTGACCCCTGGTATAGGCTTACATGTAACTCTATCCTAAGCCTTTATCCATTCATCTTACCTTTATATAGATCTGTGTTTTTATTCTCTTTAAGGCTCTTAATGTATCTGGATTCGTACCGTTCCGGAGGGGGCGTGGCTTAGTCCGATCACGTGACTCACATCACGTGACCGTGACGTCACACGCCATCTCGGGAGCGGGGGGTTTTTAAATCGGGATACTGCACATTGTTTGCTATAGACCATGACTAAGCCCGCTTAAGGGCGAAACGCGTAGGTCGCTTTTCTTGGACCCTCACACCTATGCTATCTGCCTATTCTGGATTTTAACGGCATTCAATAAAGAATTTTTTGATTTTACTTGCAACATCCCTGAAAGCGCAGACTTCGTTTGTTCGTTTGGACTGCAATACAAGTGTATTGCAGTGTAAGGGCTTGAACAAGCGATCGGATGAATGCTTGATCAAGCCCAAGTATGGAATGTGTAAAAAAAAAAAAAAGTAAAAATAATTTTATAATAATAATTAAATAAATAAAATAAAAGTCCCATAATTTCCCCAGTTACAGATAAAATGCAAATAAAGCATTTCATTTTATTCATTATGGAGCTCTCAGTTTTGACCTAAATGAATGTATTTTCCAAAAAAATTAAAAGTTTCTAAATTGCAGGTCCATGATGTTTTAACCCATGTGAAACACTTAAAGGGTTAATAGAGGTTGTTTACATACGTTGAGGGGTGAAGTTTCTATAGTGGGGTAATTTATGGGGTTTTACTATTATTGAGGCCTTTCAAAGCTGAGTTGTTCCTTAAAATGTTTTGGCGATTTTCATGAAAATGATAAAAATTGCACCTAAAAGTTCTGCACTTCAAAATATCCTAGAAAAATGACAGGATGAATCAACTAGAGATGAGCCAGCAATAAAATGCTCGAGTGCTTGTTACTCGAGTCGAACTTTTTCCGATGCTTGAAGTCAATAGGAGACTCGAGCATTTTTCAAGGCGACCAAGGCTCTGCACAGGGAAGCTTGGCCAAACACCTGGAAACCTCAGAAAATGATGGAAACACCACGGAAATGGACAGGAAACAGCAGTGGCAGCATGCATAGATGCCTCTGAGGCTGCTTAATCGCACCATTATGCCAAAATTATGGGCAACAGCATGGCGATGACAGAGTAACTGAATGAGGCGAGATAGCATCTAAAACACCCAATAATTGACCATGACACTATAGGAGACTGCATGCAGAGGAAGCGGCAGCAGCGACAGGCTAGAGAGTGGCATGGCGACATACCCCAAATGGCCTCAGGCTTCAAACCAATTTAAAAAATTCCTTTTGGCGAGGATAACGTGTAGCACAGTATGTATCAGTATTTTGCCTGGTTAAGGCGGCAGAGAGGAACCAAAGGAGGTGAGCAAGAAGCGCTGAAATGATTTGATATGTGAACAAAAGGATGACGCCATATTTAGTCGATAACACAGCATGGTGGCGACATAGTGACCAAGATCCATAACGTATCTGGTGAAACACCAGAAAAATGAGTCTAACACAGCTCGTTTGCTAAGGGGACTACAGGTGGAGGCAGCCATGGAGACGACTTCCATGATTAAGAGTGACAGTATGGGGCATCCATATTGCGCTGCTATGATTGAAACTTCAGGTCTCCAGCATGGCGGCGACAGATGGGCCGAGTTCCATTATGTATCTGGTGAAACACCCGAAAATGGAGACATTGGTGGATGCTGTGGAGGATCGTGGAGGCGAAATGGACAGGAAACAGCAGGGACAGTATGCATGGATGCCTCTGAGGCTGCCTAATCTTGGGATGGAGCTGGCGGTCCACTGCCAGGCAAGCTTTCGCCTGTCCAAGCCCCTGCCTCTCGGCTCCTCCCCAGCCAAAATGGGCCTGGGGGCCAGAAGCGTTTACTTTGAAAAAATTATCATTTTCAAAGCAGGCGGGGTCGTTTGAATATTTCATCTAGGATTAATGGAATAGCATAGCGGTTCTATTTTTTTTCGGCAATAGTTCCATGATTAAGAGCGACAGTAAGGGGCATCCATATTGCGCTGCTATGATTGAAACTTCAGGTCTCCAGCATCGCGGCGACAGATGGGCCGAGTTCCATTATATATATGGTGAAACACCCGAAAATGTAGCCTGACACAGCTCGTTTGATAAGGGGATGATGTGCTGTATTTCCTCTCGCGCTCCAGCGTCTGGGGTATAGACAGTTGAACGTTGCGCATGGAGACATTGGTGGACACTGTGGAGGATCGTGGAGGCGAAATGGACAGGAAACAGCAGGGGCTGCATGCATGGATGCGGGGGAGGGGAACGTAAGCAGATGCGCAAGTAGCGCTGAAATAATATCGGTCGAAGATAAAAGTTTGGAGGTATATTTTGTGGAGAACACAGCAGGGTGGCGACAAAGTTAACAAGTTTGATGTGGAAGCCGTTAAAACAACCCAAAATTCTGCCTGACACAGCTCGTTTGCTAAGGGGACAATGTATGGAGGCAGCTATATGGATGACTTTTGGAGGCAACTATGGAGACGACGTGTGGAGGTAGCAATGGAGACAACGTGTGGAGGCAGCTATAAAGACGACGTGTGGAGGCTGCTATGGAGACAATTAAATTTGGATAGTGCCTGTATGTGCAGTACAAAAAAGTTTTCAAACCAGAGGAGCAGGTAGGTGGCCCTCCAGAAAAATTAAATACATAGAGTACCTGTATGTGGCACTCCCAAAAATTGTTTAAAACAGAGGATCAGGTAGGTGCCCTTCCAGAAAAATTAAATACATAGAGTACTATAGTTAGAGCCTGTTGGCCCTAGCAAAAAATAGCCACTTTCCCCTGCTTTAGTGTACAAAGTGGAGGAGGAGAAGGAGGAAAATGAGGAGGAGTGCATACGTTATTCAGGTTGAGCTGCTTTCACCTGGTGGAGAATGGAAATCCTGAGAAATCCAGGCTTTATTCATCTTGATAAGTGTCGTCCTGTCAGCGCTGTCAGTTGACAGGTGTGTACGCTTATCGGTGATGATGCCACCAGCTGCACTGAAAACCCGCTCTAACAACACGCTAGAGGCAGGGCAGGCAAGAACCTTCAAGGCGTACAGTGCCAGTTCGGGCCACATGTCCAGCTTTGAAACCCAGTAGTTGTAGGGAGCTGTGTGATCATTTAGGATGATGGTATGGTTAGCTACGTACTCCCTCACCATCTTTCTGTAAAAATCAGCCCTACTCTGCCGAGACTGGGGACAGGTGACAGTGTCTTGCTGGGGTGACATAAAACTGGCAATGGCCTTGTAAAGCGTACCCCTGCCAGTGCTGGACAAGCTGCCTGCTCGCCTACTCTCCCTCGCTACTTGTCCCGCAGAAGTACCTCCTCTGCCGCTAGTGCTGTCAGAAGGAAAATACGGTTTCAGCTTGTGCACCAGGGCCTGCTGGTATTCATGCATTCTCACACTCCTTTCCTTAACAGGGATGAGAGTTGAAAGATTTTGCATGTACCGTGGGTCCAGGAGAGTGAATACCCAGAAATCGGTGCTGGAATAAATTCTTTGAACGCGAGGGTCACAGGATAGGCAGCCTAGCTCATGCGAGTTCTTGCGCGTTAGGACTCTTGCACATATGGCTGATTTCATAATCTGCCATGTGCGCCAGAGTACCAACGCGCAAGAATTCACTCCCCTCACTGTCCAGACTCTCCATTTCCTCCTCCAACTCCTCTGCTTCTGCCCATACACACTGAACAGTGAAGGACTGAGCAATGCTCCCCTCTTCTGTCTCGCCAAGATTCTGCTTCTCTTCCTCCTCCACTTCCTCCAATACACGCTGAGAAACAGACCGGAGGGTGCTTCAGTTATAAACAAGGCATTCTTCTTCCCCCGTCTCTTGTGACGAGTGCACAGCTTCCGACTTCATGCTGACCAGAGAGTTTTTCAACAGGCCAAGCAGCGGGATGGTGAGGCTGATGATGGCAGCATCGCCACTGACCATCTGTGTTGACTCTTCAAAGTTACTCAGCACCTGACAGATATCAGACATCCACGTCCACTCCTCATTGTAGTCTTGAGGAAGCTGACTGACCTGACTACCAGTTCCGGTGGAAGTTGATATCTGGCAGTCTACAATCGCCCTGCGCTGCTGGTAAACTCTGGATAACATGGTTAATGTTGAATTCCACCTCGTGGGCACGTCGCACAACAGTTGGTGAGCGGCCAGTTGGAGGCGGCGCTGCGCTGCCCTGAGAGTGGCAGCATCTGTGCTGGACTTCCTGAAATGCGCACAGATGCGGTGCACCTTCATGAGCAAATCAGACAGATTGGGGTGTCTTGCGGAACCGCTGCACTATGAGATTTAACACATGGGCCAGGCATGTGAGTTGCAGAGCCGCCACCACGTTACAGCCATTGTCACAAACAACCATGCCTGGCTTCAGGTTCAGCGGTGCCAGCCACAGATCAGTCTGCGCCATGATGCCCTGTAATAGCTCTTGGGCGATGTGCCTTTTATTACCTAGGCTCAGCAGTTTGAGCACCTGCTGTCACTTAGCAACGGCACTGCTGCTGTGCCTAGAGCTACCGACTGATGGCGTCATGCCCACGGATGGTAATTCGGAGGAGGAGGAGGGTTGGGAGGAGGAGGCATAGTAGGCCTGAGAGACCTGGATTGAGGTAGGCCCCGCAATCCTCGTTGTCGGCAGTATGTGAGCAGACCCAGGGTCGGACTCGGTCCCAGCCTCCACCAAGTTAACCCAATGCGCCGTCAGCGATATAAAGTGGCCCTGCCCGGCAGCACTCGTCCATGTGTCCGTGGTCAGGTGGACCTTGTCAGAAACGGCGTTGGTCAGGGCACGGGTGATGTTGTCTGACACGTGCTGGTGCAGGGCTGGGACGGTGCATAGGGAAAAGTAGTGGCGGCTGGGGACCAAATACAGAGGGGCGGCCGCCGCCATGAGGTTGCGAAAGGCCTCGGTCTCTACCAGCCTATAGGGCAGCATCTCCAGGCTGAGTAATTTGGAGATGTGGATGTTGAGGGCTTGGGCGTGTGGGTGGGTTGCACTGTATTTCCTCTTGCGCTCCAGCGTCTGGGGTATAGAGAGCTGGACGCTGCGTATGGAGACATTGGTGGATGCTGTGGAGGATTGTGGAGGCGAAGGTGTGGTTTTCGCCCGGGAGGTGTTTGTGCCGGGGTCCTGGGCAGGGGGCTGACTAGAAGAGGCAGCAAATGACACAGGGGAAAGAGCAGTGGTGGACCCGGCCGAAGGTTCCATTTAGTGGGGTGTTTAGCATTCATATGCCTGCACATACTGGTGGTGGTTAAGCTAGTAGTGGTGGAACCCCTGCTGATCCTGGTGTGGCACAGGTTGCACACCACAGTCCGTCGATCATCCGGTGTTTCTTTAAAGAACCTCCAGACTTCAGAAAATCTAGCCCTCACCACGGAAGCTTCACTACGTGAAACATTTGGCACTGATGCACCACCTCTGGTCCTGCCTTTCCGTTCGGCCCCACTGCTGCCTCTTCCAACCTGTTCTCGTATAGGACTCTCCTCCGTCTCACAAGCACTGTGTTCACCCGGCCTATCAACCCAGCTTGGGTCTTTCACCTCATCATCCTCAGATCCCTCAGTCTGCTCCCCCCTCAGACTTTCTGCCCTGACAACAACTTCACACAACCGCGTCTCCTCATCGTCCGACACCTCTTTACACACTTTTTCTACTACGTCAAGAAGGTCATCATGACCCACAGACTGCGAGCGGTGGAAAACCAGGGCAACAAGAAAGAGCTCAGCAGCAACCGGACAAGTGGTTTGTGACTCTGGGAAGGGTCCAGAAAACAGTTCCTCAGAATATGCCAGCTCAAATGCCAAATTTTCCTGGGAGGGGGCAGACTGGGGGAAAGGAGGTTGAGGTGGAGGAGTGCTCACTTGGTAACATGGGTGGACTGCGTGGAAGACTGACTGGTGGACAAATGGCTAGACGCATTGTCCGCAATCCACGACATCACCTGTTCGCACTGTTCTGGCCTCAACAGTGCTCTACCACGAGTCCCAGTAACTTGAGACATGAAGCTAGGGCGTGCAGCTCTGCGGCGTTCCCCTGCTCCCTCATCAGCAGTTGGTGTGTCAACCCACCCAGGACCACGGTCTCTGACCCCTGCAGTAGTTGGACGCCAACGCCCTCTACCCCTAGCCCTTGGGTTCAACATTTTCAAAATTAAAGTCTATTATATAGACAAAACAGAAATATAAACTGTAAATTTTTTTTGTGTTTTTTTTATTTTATTTTTTTTTGTGTTTTTTTAATTTTTTTATAGAACAAAATGTGCAGAAGAAATCACACAGCAACCACAGAAGATGATTGCTATGTCTAGTTTATAACCTTCACTGACAGCACACAAAAAGGATTTTGTGCTGTGACGGAGTGTATCATTTTAACTTTTGAAAAACGCTAATCTAGCCCTAACAAGGGCTTTTGGGTTCTTGGAGAATCACTCCTGCCTAACAGTAATCTACTAACATCCTAACGCTATCCCTGACCAGCAGCAGCTCTCTCCCTAATGGCATCCAGACAGAGAATGATCCGAGCAGTGCGGGCAGGGGCTAGTATATTCCAGGGTCAACTGATCAGGCCAGCCAACCACTGCTATCGACATGTAAGTGTACCATGTGATGCTGGGTGTACTACAGAGTCTCCTGGCTTGTGATTGGCTCTGTTTCTGGCCGCCAAAAATCTAAACGCCGCAAGATGACATTTTCTCGAGCGGGCGAAATACATACGAGTATGTTCGCTCATCTCTATTCTCAACATAAAGCAAACATTCTGTAAATGTTAATTATCAGGCTTTTTGGATAGTTTTACTTCCTGTCTGGAAAGCAGAGCATTTAAATTTTTGAAAATGAAAAATGTTTACAAACTTGCCATATTTTCTGTTTCTTATCAGAACGAAAGGCAAATCTTAATCACTTAAATTTTCCAACTAACATGAAGTACAATGGGGGAGATTTATCATGAGTGTAAATAATCCAATGGTCCAGCCAGGTTCCAAGGCGTATTAAAATTTTATTCAGTAGTATCATAAAACATCCACAGTGTAGATTCCCTCCACCAACGCGTTTCCGACGGCTTAACCGTCCTTAGTCATGGTCTCACATTTATCATGAGTCTCTTAGAGCAGAACTGTTCTAGTTGCCTTAGGCAACCAATCGGAGTTCAGCTTTCATTCTCCAACAGCCATTTATGAAATTAAAGCTGAGCTTTTATTGGTTTCCATGGGCAACTAGAACAGTTTACCCCAGAAACTTGATGATAAATCTCCCCCTAATGTGTCACAAGAAAACATTCTCAAAATCACCTGAATATGTTAAAGTGTTCCGAATTTATAATCAATTATCGTGGCACATGTCAGATCAGTGTGTTCATTAAGCTGAAACCTTGTGTCAGTGATAAGGGGTTAAATACTCAGGATAACAATATAACACATTCTCTAATTTACTGTTAACAAAAATACAGCATTTCACAGATATAATTCCAACCTGTCTCTATCAGTCCTAGTGTACACAATTTCAGTTGACCCTGTTTCCGACCTTGGATCTTCTGAGATTAGGTTCAGCAGACATCTTGTTTGCTGAGGCTGCAGAGGTGAGCTGCTCTCTGTCTCAAGCCCCCACCCTTGCATTCTAGGACCAGCTTCAACACACACTGACTTCCTGCCAGCAAACAACAGACCACAGCATGAGGGGAGCTACAAGCTATAGGCAGATAAGTTCTTTATCCGGGGCAAGGGGGAGGGAGGCACTTTAGATCTGATACTGTGTTGTGGCAGAGCAGATATGTAGCAGAGCTAAGAATACTTTCCACATAATCAACAAGAAAACAATACCTGGACAGTAGCTAATGTGAGAGGGAATGTACAGAAAGAAGCAATGGTCTTACTCACCGGTTCAACAGTGCCATTTCCTGTTTTTCTGCTAGACACTGCACTCCATGGATTTGATTACCAATATGATCCTGGAAGGAAGCCCCAAGACATGACACTGCAATAGATTGACCAGTTTTCTGTGGGTGTGTAAAATAAAGAGGACCTGCCAACCATAAAAAGGCAACTAAAGTAAGCAGCTCCTAGTGCTACCACAAATGTAGCAGTGTTACACTGCTGGCTTTATCGGATCCCTCTGATAAGGCTAGCAGACACTGTTGCGCTGTGAGCACGGTCCAGCGTATTCATGAGGGGGTGGTCCCAGGCGCTGCTTCACCCCTGGACCGCCCCTTCACACTGCATAGGCCGCCAGTGACTGCCAGGCTTCATGTGGCAGTCATCACCTCCTAGTCCCGCCCCCTAATGAATAAGCTGGACCGCTATGAGCTTCCTATTGTTCCAGCATCTGTTGTAGGCAGCACTATGAGCTGCTTACTTTAGTAAGCAGCTGCTAGTGCCTTTTTTACGGGTGACAGGTCCTCTTTAAGACAAACAGACAGGGACAATATAGGATCAACAGGGACACCCATCCCCCATACTCTCTCAGCAGTGTAAGGACACAGTGCAGAGTGGTCCCAGGAGCAGGAGTGGACCCTGGAGTGGTAAGCACTTGTAAGCTGCACTTTTCTACTCCAGTGCATACAACCAGCGCGGGACACAGAGCAACACATGAAAGAAATAACTTTGTGTTACAGAGAGAGGAAAGAATATACTTTATTTTTCTGTCTTATGTTGGGGTCCCCAATTTTATTGTCTGCTATGGGGTCTTCAATATTTGTCTGCTCTGGGGTCTTAAGTGTTATTAGTTTTATGCTTTGAGGTCTCGAGTATTGTTAGTCTACAATGGGGTCTCCCCAATATCATTGTTGTCTAATCTGGGGTCTTCAGTAATATTATCTGTTCTGGGGTATCCACTATTATTGTCTGCTCTGAATGCAGTATTTGGTTGCTGGGGTGGTTTCTGTATTTATAATTTTGGTGGGTGAGGGGGGAATTTTGTGCTGTAATGTGGTTGTTGGTGCATCTAGGTCCTTATAGTTGAGCAGTATGTAAAAAAAGTCCCTTGGATCAATAAATGCTATTTAGTCATGGCCTAAATCCTTAGATCAGGAATAGAACAGACATTTAAAGGAAATGTAATAATTTTATAATTTATTATACATTTGTGTAGTCAGAGTTGGTACATTTCATCGTGACTCAGAGACTTTGACTCTGATATCCCTGAATAACAGGGGGAATAAACAGGGAACATGATAGCGTAGGAACATGATACTTGACTTTTCCTTTATAATGCCAAAAGTGTGAATATATAGACAATATTAAAGAAAATGTTACTGTAAGATGTCATAAATAAACAATTGGTTTTAGACCAATCCTTTTGATATCAACATAGACAAAAGGTTCTTTACTGTACGAGCAGTGAGACTATGGAACGCTCTGCCGCAGGAGGTTGTTATGGTGGACTCTATGTACATGTTCAAGAGAGGCCTGGATGCCTTTCTGGAGGGAAAAAATATCACGGGTTATGGGGATAAAACATTTATTTAATTCTTAAAGGGGTATTCTCATCTGGGCATTCACATTCAGTTTCACTAATCTTCCATATGTAAACATTTCTTCAATTGGATGTTATTAAAAAAATGTTCCTGTGTGAAGATAATTTTGCATAAACATAGCCATCTTGTCCCTTAGAAACGAGATGGCTTCCTCGGATACGACCACATCACAATCAGGCTGCGGTGGCCAGACATGCGCTATTGAGTCCTGCCGGACCTCCTGGATTCAAGGATCATTACCACAGGACGGCTGTAGGACATGTAGTAACTCCTAGACATTTCATATACAAAAACTTTTTGTTTATTGGTGCAATCCATCCAGCAGAGGTGGCCATATCCGGGAAGCTATCACGTTTCTAAGGGACCATATGACTACATTTATGAGAAATTATCTTCACACAGGAACATTTTTTTTAATAACATCTAATTGAAGAAATGTTTATATATGGCAGATTTATCAAACTGAATGTGAATGCCCAGACGAGAATACCCCTTTAAAGGTTGGACTTGATGGACTTGCGTCTTTTTCCGGCCTTATATATACTACTATACTATACTATACTATACTATAAGTAGGGAAGTAGCATAATCAAATGAAGGGTGTAAATACTATAGATTACCGGTAAATTAATCAACAACTTGCTTTTATTTGTTAACCAGACATGGTGATTATTAATTTTATTACCTCAGAAGTAGGCAACTAAGGAGATAGCTATGATATTACCAAATTACCAAAAGGGTAACCATGATTCTCAGCAAAAACAAAAGTCAAAGTATTTTGCCCCTCTATCTGCATTTTGTAGTTTTTTTCAAAACTGTAAACCATGGTTGCTATGGGCCAAAAAACTTACTATCAGCAAGATGGGGGGTCGAGACCTGCCTCCTGTGACATTATCACATGTACTACTGACCAATGAGACCATATCGTGTGCATCTTCGGCACACCCATACAGGCAAGTGTGAAACTAGTAGCAAAGAGGCAGAATAATATACATAAGTGAAAATGTGAAGGTATGCACATTCACTGACAAGGAAAGTTTCAGTTTCATAACTTTTGTAACTAAATAAGAGTAAACACTGATACAAGTAATAGGGGGCATGGAATCAATGTACCCCCACTAGAATAAATAGATTGTTCCCAAAATCAGATAACATCATAAAAATAGGAAACAAAACCAAAATATAGAAAGCATAAAATAACACTATTAGATCAATTAACAAATACCTTTAAAAAGACAACATACACAGAAAAAGCCCACCAATGGTCAAATACAGGATAAATAGATCACAGTAGGCCTGTATAGAGGTATAGAAGATATGTTCCTCATTCAAAGTATTTGCTTACAAACAAGTATTGCACATTAGCCAGAGGAATAACAGAGGACAATGGACATATACACAGGTCTACATAAATACATAACACTGATGAAGTGAGGCAAAACATGCATCGGGTGGTATATACCTGTGAAAGTGTCCCTTGTCCTCTGTTATTCCTCTGGCCAATGTGCAATGCTTGTTTGTAAGCAAATACCTTGAATGGTAATGAGGAGTATATCTTCTATACCGGCCTACTGTCATCTACTTATCATGTATATTTAGTTATTTGACCATTGGTGGACATTCGCTGTGTATATCAGGGGCGTTGCTAGGGTGGAAAAAGATCCGGGGCACGGGCCCCAATGCATGTGTATCAGACTTTTAGTAATGCCCCCCCTGTACATAACCCCCTCACATGTACTTGTGCCAATAACAATCTGACAGTGTATACAGCTACAGAAACCACAGGAGAAACCCCTACTTTTTCCCTACAGTGACAGCAGGTGACGCGTCCTCCATCTTCTCCATTAGACATCACCACATCTTATGCTCCCTATTGTCCCTACATCTTGGACAGTGTTATCCTGCTGTTGCCCCCAACAATCTCCCCCAAATACTGTAAGGCTTGCATTTAAACACCAGGAGCTTGTTACCCATCACACTGGTCTCACTAGAAACGCAAATGAGATCAAACTGAGGGCTATTCTAGTGCCACGTGTGAACACGCCCCAAGAAATGTCCCCCACACAGCCCCCCAGTAACGTGCCCCACACAGCCACAAAGCAATGACCCCCATACATCTACCACCCCCAAAATGTTCCCCACACAGCTACCCTCAGTAGGTAATGTTCCCCCACACAGCCACCCTCAGTAGGTAATGTTCCCCACACAGCCCCCCCCCAGTAGCTAATGTCCCCCACACAGCCCCCCCCAGTAGCTAATGTGCCCCACACAGCCACCCTCAGTAGCTAATGTGCCCCCACACAGCCACCCTCAGTGTTTCCCCGGCAGGTGATGTGACCATGACATCATCACAGGTCCTTCAGAGTATTATTCCTCCGGAGGCTGCAGCCCCTGCTGGGGAAAACAGTGACTGCACTCCCTCTCATCACGATCTGTGGAGATCGTGATGAGAGAGGAGAATGCGCAGGGGAAATCCGGGGCTTCAGCCAAAAGATCCGGGGCACGAGCCCCGGATCTTTTGACCTAGCGACGCCCCTGGTGTATATTGTCTTTTTAAATTGAATTCTTTTCACTGTCATTTGGATTCCTAAAAAACCAACCTATTGACATGATTTGGCGCCCCTAGAAAACATATAGAAACTTGTAGTAGCAAAATTGTTGGGAGCTCTGGCGGTAGACACTTCCGAGGGATTCTTAATTTAGAGAGTACTTGAGTAAAGGAAGACTTCACACCGGATACTACATTGATCGAAGTTAACATAGGAGAAATGGTGACCCGCTCTGTTACAAATGTTATTTGTTGGTCCTTGACCTTGTTAAATGTTATATTTTGTATATGCATTTACACAAAGTGTAAGCGGCCTCCAAAAGAATATGCGAAGCCTAAACAGTGCGAGTGATTGGAGGTTCGGTAATATATGGGTTTTATTAAAAAGACTGCCTGATGCACGCAAGATGTAAACTCTTGTTAAGATTATAATATGTATGCATGTCTCCTGATCCTGATACTGCTCGACACTGAATAACATATTTCATTATTGTAATGCATAAATATTTTCAATAAAAACTATTTAAAACGATAAATTGAATTATTTTAACCCCTTAAGGACGTAGCCATTTTGTAGCTTAAGGCTCAGCCCCATTTTTTGGATTCTGACATACACTCACCGGCCACTTTATTAGGTACACCATGCTAGTAACGGGTTGGACCCCCTTTTGCCTTCAGAACTGCCTCAATTCTTTGTGGCATAGATTCAACAAGGTGCTGGAAGCATTCCAGAGATTTTGGTCCATATTGACATGATGGCATCACACAGTTGCCGCTGATTTGTCTGCTGCACATCCATGATGCGAATTTCCCGTTCCACCACATCCCAAAGATGCTCTATTGGATTGAGATCTGGTGACTGTGGAGGCCAATTGAGTACAGTGAACTCATTGTCATGTTCAAGAAACCAGTCTGAGATGATTCCAGCTTTATGACATGGCACATTATCCTGCTGAAAGTAGCCATCAGATGTTGGGTACATTGTGGTCATAAAGGGATGGACATGGTCAGCAACAATACTCAGGTAGGCTGTGGCGTTGCAACAATGCTCAATTGGTACCAAGGGGCCCAAAGAGTGCCAAGAAAATATTCCCCACACCATGACACCACCACCACCAGCCTGAACCGTTGATACAAGGCAGGATGGATCCATGCTTTCATGTTGTTGGCGCCAAATTCTGACCCTACCCTCCGAATGTCGCAGCAGAAATCGAGACTCATCAGACCAGGCAACGTTTTTCCAATCTTCTACTGTCCAATTTCGATGAGCTTGTGCAAATTGTAGCCTTAGTTTCCTGTTCTTAGCTGAAAGGAGTGGCACCCGGTGTGGTCTTCTGCTGCCCATCTGCCTCAAAGTTCGACGTACTGTGCGTTCAGAGATGCTCTTCTGCCTACCTTGGTTGTAACGGGTGGCAATTTGACACTGTTGCCTTTCTATCAGCTCGAACCAGTCTGCCCATTCTCCTCTGACCTCTGGCATCAACAAGGCATTCCGCCCACAGAACTGCCACTCACTGGATGTTTTTTCTTTTTCGGACCATTCTCTGTAAACCCTAGAGATGGTTATGCTTAAAAATCACAGTAGATCAGCAGTTTCTGAAATACTCAGACCAGCCCTTCTGGCACCAAAAACCATGCCACGTTCAAAAGCACTCAAATCACCTTTCTTCTCCATACTGATGCTCGTTTTGAACTGCAGGAGATTGTCTTGACCATGTCTACATGCCTAAATGCACTGAGTTGCCGACCTTGTGATTGGCTGATTAGAAATTAAGTGTTAACGAGCAGTTGGACAGGTGTACCTAATAAAGTGGCCGGTGAGTGTATCTGGAAAAGGTTGGGGGAGAGTACCTTTCTTCCTAGCAGCAAACATAAGTCGTTTATGACCGTGTAAAAATGGATCCGTGCTAGAACATCCCGTGGGATTTCTTCCACCAAGTGTTTTGGACGCGATAGTCTGTGCGCTCTGTCAATGGCGATGTCCGCATTTGTGCAATCAGGAATTAGAGTCTTAATAAGCTTCTGGATATAGGAGGTTAATTCGTTTTGAGGTATCAGCTCTGGTATGCCTCTGAATTTAATATTGTTCGGGCGTGACCGGTCTTCTAGGTCAGCCAGTTTATAACCTCTTCCTCTAGGTTATAATGGTCATCAATAAGTTCATTATGGGATTTTACAACTTCTCCCATCTTATCTTCTATGTGGTGCACTCTATTCCCCAGTGCTGTCATATCAGCTTGGATAGGGGTTATTAACTTGTGTATATCCCCCTGGAATGAATGTCCCCCTGGAATGAATGCACAAAGCATGGTTTTCATTGCTGACTCTGTAATTACCTTATCCGATGCTGGGAAGGAGTCAAAGGCATCTTGTGGCATGGTGCAAGTGCTCCCTGTATGAGGCGCTTCATCACCGGAGATGTCCTGATCAGGACTTAGTCGGCCGCTGTTTTGTCGGGCTCTGGTCTGTGGGAGCTGGTAGCGGCGGCCATGTTTTGGCGCTTGTGAGATCCATGAAGTCCGTGTTGCTTGCCGACGGATCATTTGCAGCTATGTGATTCATTAGCCGGGACTACGATAGTGGTGATGTCGGCTCCAAGCAGGATGTCCTGCTGGATTGTGAATGTTGGCTGTCTGTCTCTTCCGCGAGGTAGTGTGTTCTTGCAGACCTCGTGTGCGGCCACCCGGCGCCAACTTCGTCTCCGGAGTTTGAGAGAGGTAAAAATCCATAAATTTGTGCGGTTTGTGCTCGTTCCCCCTTTTCTTTGTGGCCTGCTTACTTTTATGAGCAGGATTTGAGCTCATTTTGTCGGGTTTTAGCTGTGAAAAGCCGCTTTAGATCTGGTTCGGTGACGGAGCTAGCACCTCAAGCGACCGTGCAGTCCGGCAGTCAAGCCACGCCCCGTTCTCTAGTGATTCTAACCCATCAGTTCCACCTACTCCCATTGTGCCTGAGAAAAGGGTGGTAGGTATTATTCATAAAGGTGATTTACTCAAGGACCTAAAAGCGGCCTATGACACTGACCCATTTCTAGCACATCCGTCAGGCGATCTACACCTCTTCCTTAGGAATCAAGTATGGACTGATGGTAAGCATCTATATGTACCGCGTCTGAGGATTCTACAGTTTGTACATGATTCCAGATTAGCAGGACACAAGGGAGTACAGAAGACACAAGAACTGTTATCCCGTTACTTCTGGTGGCCCGGCTGTTTAGAAGAGGTGAAAAAATATGTTCTCTCTTGTGATACTTGTGCCCGCTGCAAACCTTCACGTACCTCACCGATGGGCTTGCTGCAGCCATTGTCCATTCCAGTACGGCCTTGGAGTTCGATGTCAATGGACTTCGTAGTAGATCTACCTAATTCTAAAGGAAAGACATCAATACTGGTTGTGGTGGACCGACTCACTAAGGCAGCTAATTTCATCCCTTGTACTAGTTTGCCTTCTGCCAAAGAAACGGCTGACTTAATAATCAACAACATCTTTCGCCTTCATGGTGTACCGGATGAAGTAGTGTCGGATCGTGGAGTCCAACTCACGTCTAAATTCTGGCGGAGTTTCTGTACATCGTTAGATATTAAACTTCACCTGTCAACTGCTTACCACCCCCAGACTAACAGACAGACAGAACGCACTTATCAAACCTTAGAACAATATCTGCATTGTTATATTTGCCATCTGCAGGATGATTGGGTAGACTTATTGCCTTTTGCTGAATTCTCTTACAACAACTCTCAGAATTCTTCAACAAAGCAAACACCATTTTTTGCAAACTTAGGATACCATCCAAGCATTCTCCCCAAAAATCTGGTTGCTCCGTTAATTCCAGCTGTTACAGAAAGAATCACATCATTGCAACAAAGTCTAAAGATGTTAAAGGAGACATTGGGAGCTGCTCAGGAGCGATATAAGAAAATGGCAGATAAACATCGTAGACCAGCTCTTGAATTCAAAGTAGGGGATCGAGTGTGGCTTTCAACTCGGAATATTAAGCTGAAGGTTCCTGCACCCAAACTCGGACAGAAATTTGTTGGACCCTATAAAATTTTTAGAATAATTAGTCCTCTTACAGTACGTCTACAACTTCCAGAAACAATGAAAATTCATCCTGTTTTTCATGTGTCTCTACTAAAAAAGGTTACTGTCAAATCCATTTCCTGAACGATCTTCTCCAACTCCAGATGCGGTTGAAGTTGATGGACAGGAAGAATTTGTTGTGAAAAAGATTCTGGACTCCCGTAAATGCAGAAATCAACTATAGTATCTTATCAAATGGCAAGGCTATGGTGTAGAAGAAAACTCATGGGAACCAATATCTAACATCAATGCTCCTCGCTTGATTAAACGTTTTCATCAGCAGAATCCAACAAAACCAGATCCTTGGCGCCCAGAGGCCACCGATAGGAGGGGAGTGATGTCAGGATTTGAACATGTGCTCTCGTGCCTGGTTCTCTGTTTCCTTGTATGCTGAGCCACTCAGCTAGTTGAATAGTTGTCTGCTGGACACTGGTGCTGAACCTACTTGCAAAACCCGCCATCTGTTTCTCCTGATTTGTACCGCCCTGAGGTTTCCTTGATTGATCTGCCTATACATACGTGTCACTGACACTTCCTGCTTGTGTTAGTATTGTGTTCAGTTTACTGAGTACAGCCTGTACACCCAGGAGACCTCCTTGCTGGAGATCATCTTCTAGTTCCTCGGAACATTACCTTTGCTGACTGCAAGTTATCTATACTGCACCTTCAGCTCCTGAGATATACCGGATTATTACTATGGTCTCTACACTCCTGTTCAAGACTGCTACTGCACACCCCTGCGCGCTATCTGTGTACTGCCTCCAGCCTCCTCTGCCTTACCTGACTACTGGACTCCTGCTCCCGTCCCACTAGTATCGTGACAGAAGTTTAGTGAAGGAAGATTCTCCAATGGGTTCTTCTTGGTATCAGAGATTTTTTGTCTATAAAAATTTTTAAGTGGTGTAGCTTCTAGATTAGAGATGAGTGAACACACTCCTCCGAGCTTGATGCTCGTTCGAGCATTAGCGTACTTGAAACTGCTCTTTGCT
The DNA here is from genome assembly GCF_040894005.1 of Engystomops pustulosus. Lineage (NCBI taxonomy): Eukaryota > Metazoa > Chordata > Amphibia > Anura > Leptodactylidae > Engystomops > Engystomops pustulosus. The sequence goes on from NC_092419.1 coordinate 74,060,193, forward strand.
CAGACGAATATTTCACCAGCTCGAGAAAATGGCATCTCCCGCTGTTGTGATTTTTGGCGGCCAGAAACAGAGCCAATGACAAGCCAGGAGACTCTGCACTCCACCCAGCATGACATGGTACACTTACACGTCGATAGCAGTGGTTGGCTGGCATGATCAGGTGACCCTGGAATAGACTAGTCCCATTCTCTGTCTGGATGCCGTTAGGGAGAGAGCTGCTGCTGGTTAGGGATAGCGTTAGGGTGTTTTATTAGATTAGTGTTAGGCAGGAGTGATTCTACAAGAACCGAACAGCCCTTGTTAGGGCTACAATAGCGTTATATAATTTTTTTTTATTTGCTTGTGGCTGGGCTTGCTGGCACTACTAGTGCAGCTAGTACCATATTGGGACTAATTTGCAGGGAGACTTGCGAACGTTTTATTTAGCTCTTAGTGACACACATATCCATCTCAAACACCGAAGTGTGACAATTTATTAGGGGTTTGATTGAATTAGGCACAGCCCGCTTTTTCTTTTTTTACTTTTCTTTTTTTATATAACTAAAAATCATCAGGCACAGCACAAACTCTAGTTGTGTGCTGTCAGTGTAGGCTAAAAACTAGCCATACGAGAACCCAACAGGCATTCTTAGGGCTACAATAGTGTTATATATTTTATATTTGGTTGATTTGCTTGTGGCTGGCCTTGCTGGCACTAGTAGTGCAGCTAGTACCATATTGTGACGAATTTGCAGGGAGACTTGCGAACGTTCTGTTTAGCTCTTAGTGACACACATATCCACCTCAAACACTGAAGTGGGACAATTTATTAGGGGTTTGATTGAATTAGGCAGTTGTGTGCTGTCAGTGTAGGTTAGAAACTAGCCATAACAATAGGATAGCATCGTTTTGTTAAAAAAACAACAAAAAAAAATTTCTGGACCCTTCCCAGAGTCACAAACCACTTGTCCGGTTGCTGCTGAGCTCTTTTCCGATGCCCAGGTTTTCCACCGGTCGCAGTCTGTGGGTGATGATGACATTGTTGACGTAGACGAAGAAGTGTGTAAAGAGGTGTCGGACGATGAGGAGACACGGTTGTCAGACAGTGGTGAAGTTGTTGTCAGGGTAGGAAGTCCGAGGGGTAAGCAGACTGAGGGATCGGAGGATGATGTGACAGCCGCAAGCTGGGTTGATAGGCCGGGTGAAGAGAGAGGCCAGACGGAGAGGCAGAGCCAGAGATGGTGCATCAGCGTCAAATGTTTCACGTAGTGAAGCTCCCGTGGCGAGGGCTAGATTTTCGGAAGTCTGGAGGTTCTATAAAAAAACACCGGATGACCGTCGGACTGTGGACAGCTTTACCACCACCAGTATGCGCAGGCATATGAATGCTAAACACCCCACTCAATAGAACCAAGGCCATTCACCTCCGGCCAGGCACACCACTGCTCCTTCCCCTGTGTCATCTGCTGCATCTGCTAGTCAGCCCCCTGTCCAGGACCCCGGCCCAAACACCTCCCGTGCGAAAACCACACCTTCGCCTCCACAGCATCCACCAATGTCTCCATGCGCAGCATTCAGCTCTCTATACCCCAGACGCTGGAGCACAAAAGGAAATCCAGTGCAAACCACCCACACGCCCAAGCCCTCAACGTCCACATCTCCAAATTATTTAGCCTGGAGATGCTGCGTTATAGACTGGTAGAGACCGAGGCCTTTCGTAACCTCATGGCGGCGGCCGCCCCTCGGTATTCAGTCCCCAGCCGCCACTACTTTTCCCGATGTGCCGTCCCAGCTCTGCACCACCACATGTCAGACAACATCATCCGTGCCCTGACCAACGCCATTTCTGACAAGGTCCCCCTGACCACGGACACGTGGACGAGTGCTACCGGGCAGGGCCACTATATTACCATCCAGTCGGTAGCTCTAGGCACAGCAGCAGTGCCGTCGCTAAGCGACAGCAGGCGGTGCTCAAACTGCTGAGCCTAGGCGATAAAAGGCACACCGCCCAAGAGCTATTACAGGGCATCACGGTGCAGACTGATCTGTGGCTGGCACCGCTGAACCTGAAGCCAGGCAGGGTTGTGTGTGACAATGGCCGTAACCTGGTGGCGGCTCTGCAACTCGGCAGACTGACACATGTGCCATGCCTGGCCCATGTGTTAAATCTCATAGTTCAGCGGTTCCTCAAGACATACCCCAATCTGTCTGATTTGTTCACGAAGGTGCGCAGCATCTGTGCGCATTTCAGGAAGTCCAGCACAGATGCTCCCTCCAACTGCCCGCTCACCGACTGTTGTGCGACGTGCCCACGAGGTGGAATTCAACATTTACCATGTTATCCAGAGTTTACCAGTAGCGCAGAGGTATTGTAGACTGCCAGATGTCAACTTCCACCAGAACTGGTAGTCAGGTCAGTCAGCTTCCTCAAGTCTACAATGAGGAGTGGACGTGGATGTCTGATATCTGTCAAGTGCTGAGTAACTTTGAGGAGTCAACACAGATGGTCAGTGGCGATGCCGCCGTCAACAGCCTCACCATCCCGCTGCTTGGCCTGTTGAAAAACTCGCTGGTCAGCATGAAGTCGAAAGCTTTGCGCTCGTCACAAGAGATGGGGGAAGAAGATTCCCTTGTTGATAGCCAAAGCAGGGGAGCATTGCTCAGTCCTTCACTGTTCAGCATGTATGGGCAGAAGAAGAGGAGTTGGAGGAGGAGAAAATGGACAGCCAGGCCAGTGAGGGGAGTGAATTCTTGCGAGTTGGGACTCTGGCGCATATGGCAGATTTTATGCTAGGCTGCCTATCCCGTGACCCTCGCGTTCAAAGAATTTATGCCAGCACCGATTACTGGGTATTCACTCTCCTGGACCCATGGTACAAGCAAAATCTTTACACTCTCATCCCTGGAGAGGAAAGGAGTGTGAGAATGCATGAATACCAGCAGGCCCTGGTGCACAAGCTGAAACAGTATTTCCTTTCTGACAGCGCTAGCGGCAGAGGGCGTACTTCTGCGGGACAAGTAGCGAGGGAGATTAGGCGAGCAGGCAGCTTGTCCAGCACTGGCAGGGGTACGCTTTACAAGGCCTTTGCCAGTTTTATGTCACCCCAGCAAGACACTGTCACCTGTCCCCAGTCTCGGCAGAGTAGGGCTGATCTTTTCAGAAAGATGGTGAGGGAGTACATAGCTGACCATACCATCGTCCTAAATGATCACACAGCTCCTTACAACTACTGGGTTCAAAGCTGGACATGTGGCACGAACTGGCGCTGTACGCCTTGAAGGTTCTTGCCTGCCCTGCCGCTAGCGTGTTGTCAGAGCGGGTTTTCAGTGCAGCTGGTGGCATCATCACCGATAAGCGTACACGCCTGTCGACTGACAGCGCTGACAGGCCGACGCTTATCAAGATGAATAAAGCCTGGATTTCTCAGGATTTCCATTCTCCACCAGGTGAAAGAAGCTCAACCTGAATAATGTATGCACTCCTCCTCCTCATTTTCCTCCTTCTCCTACTTTTTGTACACTAAAGCAGAGGAAACTGGCTATTTTTTGCCAGGGCCAACTGGCTCTAGCTATAGTACTCTATGTATTTAATTTTTCTGGAGGGCTACCTGATCCTCTGTTTTAAACAATTTTTGGGAGTGCCACACATACAGGCACTCAATCTATTTAATTTTTCTGGAGGACCACCTACCCGCTCCTCTGGTTTGAAAACTTTTTTGGACTGCCACATACAGGCACTATCCAAATTTAATTGTCTCCATAGCAGCCTCCACACTTCGTCTTTATAGCTGCCTCCATACGTTGTCTCCATTGCTACCTCCACACATCATCTCCATAGCTGCCTCCCAAAGTCATCCATATAGCTGCCTCCATCGTCCCCTTAGCAAACGAGCTGTGTCAGGCAGAATTTTGGGTTGTTTTCATGGCTTCCACATCAAACATGTTAACTTTGTCGCCACCCTGCTGTGTTATCCACAAAATATACTGGCAAACTTTTATCATTTACCGATATTATTTCAGCGCTTCTTGCGCATCTGTTTACATTCCCCTCACCCGCCATAACCAAAACTTATAAGAACAGTACTACACTTGATCTTATACAAAAGGTTCTTAGAAGTGCTGTTTGTAGCCCCCGCCTGCTTTGAATATTATAATTTTTTCAAAGTAAACGCTTCTGGCCCCCAGGCCCATTTTGGGTGGGGAGGAGCCGAGAGACAGGGGCTTGGACAGGCGAAAGCTCGGCTGGCAGCGGACCGCCAGCTCCTTCCCAAGATCCAACTAACACAGTTTTAACTGCAGCATCTTTAAAGGGAACCTGTCGCCAGGAGAGCCATTTTTAGCACTCCCCCAGTCCCCACAGAGCATAGTGCATACACTGCCAAAGTGTTTTTGTATAAAAAATTGGTTTTACAGAAAAAAAGATATGTTATATATTACCTTTCATTAGCATCTTCTGTGTGACTAGGCAGTTGCCTTTTGGGAGGAGCTGGAAAGAGGTCACTTGGGAAACATGTGACCTTTTCAAATATATGAATAACTCCCCTCACTCGGGATTGGCTGTAGAGGAGCAGAGGGCGTCGCTAAGCCCATTGATGGGTGTTTTCATATATTTGAAAAGGTCACATGGAGAAGCAATTCCCCAAGGGTGGAGGGGAACTGCTCCTTTCCAGCTCCTCCCAAAAGGCAACTGCCTAGTCACACAGCACATGCTAATGAAAGGTACAATATAACATATCTTTTTTTCTGTAAAACCAATTTTTAATACAAAAACATTTTGGCAGTGTATGTACTATGCTCTGTGGGGACTGGGGGAGTGCTAAAAATGGGTCTCCTGGTGACAGGTTCCCTTTAATCTACTACTACTTTACTGCTTCCATACATCGTCCCCTTATCAAACGAGCTGTGTCAGGCAGAATTTTTGGGTGTTTCACCAGATACATAATGGAACTCGGCCCATCTGTCGTCGCCATGCTGGAGACCTGAAGTTGCAATCATAGCAGCGCAATATGGATGCCCCATACTGTTGCTCTTAATCATGGAACCATTTCCGAAAAAACTATTAAAAATAGAACTGCTATGCTATTCCATTATTCCTAGATGAAATATTCAAACGACCCGTCTGCTTTGAAAATTATAATTTTTTCAAAGTAAACGCTTCTGGACCCCAGGCCCATTTTGGCTGGGGAGGAACCGAGAGAAAGTGGTTTGGACAGGCGAAAGCTCACCTGGCAGCGGACCTCCAGCTCCATCCCAAGATTAGGCAGCCTCAGAGGCATCCATGCATACTGTCCCTGCTGTTTCCTGTCCATTTCGCCTCCATGATCCTCCACAGCGTCCACCAATGTCTCCATGCGCAACTTTCAACTCTTTATACCACAGACGCTGGAGCGCGAGAGGATATACAACACACCATCCCCTTATGAAACGAGCTGTGTCAGGCAGAATTTTCAGGTGTTTCACCAGATACATAATGGAACTCGGCGCATCTGTCGCCGCCATGCTGGAGACCTGAAGTTTCAATCATAGAAGCAATATGGATGCCCCATACTGTCACTCTTAATCATGGAAGTCTTCTCCATGGCTGCCTCCACATGTCGTCCCCTTTTCAAATGAGCTGTGTCAGTCTAATTTTTCGGGTGTTTCACCAGATACGTTATGGAACTTGGTCACTATGTCGCCACCATGCTGTGTTATCGACTAAATATACCGTCAACCTTTTGTACACATAGAAAATCATTTCAGCGCTGCTTGCTCACCTCCTTTGGTTCCTCTCTGCCACCCATTGGTTTGAAGCCTGAATCCATTTAGGGTATGTCGCCATCATACCCTAAAACAGCAGGGGCAGCATGCATGGATGCCTCTGAGGCTGCTTAATCGCACACCTGGAAACCTCGGAAAATGATGTAAACACCTCGGAAATGGACAGGAAACAGCACGGGCAGCATGCATGGATGCCTCTTAGGCTGCTTAATCACATCATCATGCCAATATTATGGGCAACAGGATGGCGATGAATGACCGAATGAGGCTAGATAGCATCTTAAACATCCAATAATTGACCCTGACACTATAGAAGACAGCATCTGCCCCTGCTGTTTCCTGTACATTTCCGTGGAATTTTTTAAATTGGTTTGAAGCCTGAGTCCATTTGGGGTATGTCGCCATGCCACTCTCTAGCCTGTCGCTGCCTCTGCATGCTGTCTTCTATAGTGTCAGGGTCAATTATTGGATGTTTAAGATGCTATCTAGCCTCATTCGGTCATTCATCGCCATCCTGTTGCCCATAATATTGGCATGATGATGTGATTAAGCAGCCTAAGAGGCATCCATGCATGCTGCCCGTGCTGTTTCCTGTCCATTTCCGAGGTGTTTACATCATTTTCTGAGGTTTCCAGGTGTTTGGCCAAGCTTCCCTGTGCAGACCCTTGGTCCCCTTGAAAAATGCTCGAGTCTCCCATTGACTTCAATGGGGCTCGTTATTCAAGACGAGCACTCGAGCATCGGGAAAAGTTTGTCTCAAATAACGAGCACCCGAGCATTTTAGTGCTCGCTCATCTCTAGTTATGACTTTTGAACACTGTTACTTATCAAAAAGATTCGGAGAATAATTTTTCTTTACACGTTGTACTTCATTTTAGTGGTAAATTTGGGCTGATAAGTTTTGCATTTACTTACAAAAAAGAGAAAAAATGAAGAATTTTTTTTGAAAAATGTGCCATTTTTGAATTCATTGCGTTTTCAGGCAGATAGATTTACTACATAAATAAGTTGCTGAATAACATTTCCCATATGTATACTTTACATTTTCATAATTTTTTAAATGTCTGGATAATTTATTTTGATGTCACACGGCTTACAAATCAAACATAGGTTTTCTGTATTTTCAGAATTAACTATTTTGGGGATAAATACTGTTTTGAATGAAATTTTACATATTCAACATCAAAAACACCCTATATAAGCAACCCATTTTCAAATCTGCACCCCTCAAACTATCAGAAACAACTTTTAGAAAGATTGTTTACCCCTTGAGATCTTCATAGTAATTACATCAAAATGGAGATGAAATTTAGAATGTTCAAACTTTGTCGGTTATATGTTCATTTAGCCCTAAAATTTACACATTTCCAATAGATAAAAAAGAAAACCCATCTTACAATTTATTATGCAATTTCTCTCGAGTACAAAGACCCCCCATATGTGGCCATTACTTGTTTTATGGGCGCACACCGAGGCGCAGAAGGAAAGGAGCGCCCTGCAGCTGCCAGAATTTTAGTTTCCTCCTTGGCCCCTTTTGTAGGCTATAAAATGTTTGCTTTTTTGTTATTGGGGCCATGTGATGACATTTTTTTTTGCGAGATGAGATGCTTTTTCCAGTGTTACTATTTTAGGGTATCCCCTATTGCTGAAAATTTGGGAACGCTATTTTGAGGGCAGAAGTAGAAAAGCATCAATTCTGTACTGGATTTTTTCCTTTTTTTTGTTTTACTAGATTAGCCAAATAAAACCCTATTGTGGGAAAAAAAAATCTATCATTTTTGCATTGCCATCTTTAAAGTGGTATAACATTTTTACTTTTTTGGCTACGGAGCTGGTTGATGGCTTGTCTTTTGCGGGACATGTGGTACTTTGCAACAGTATCATTCTGGAGGGGATATGTTTTTTTGCATTTTTTGTGGGATTCAATAGGTAAAAATCATACTCATGCACCTGTGTGATCATGGTCAGATTTCTGTCCACTGGTAGTAAACATAGAAGCTTTCTGGAGCATAAAAACAAGCAAAGATCTAGAAACCATGCAGAATTGATGCAGAAAGTAAACTCTATCATAAAAACAAGAACATTAATTTGCTGAAATGGCCTGTTTTAAGGAACCCAGCCATCCTGCACGTATAATTGAATTGGATAGGTGGGAAAGTCTGTACCCATTTCACCTATGCTAGTAGAAATATATTAGTCCAAAAAGGTGAAGTGATATAAAACTTAACTTTGTTCATTTGGTAGCATATGATGTGTACAGACTTAGACCAAAAAAGACTAAGAATTCTCAATAAAGCTGAAAACTTTTTAACTGAGATACAGTGGTGTTTTCTAAAATGTATAATTTTTCACTGTTTTTTTTTCCAGCAGCTATAAATGAAATAGAAGAGAAGATAAACACGATACCACCTCTACTAATAGCAAAAAATAAGGAGCCAGATAGTGGGAAAGAACTTTCAAGCTCCAGCCTAGATAGTAATGACTCAGTTACAATTTCTACTGAGCTGTCTAATGAAAAGACAAAGGCAGAGGATTCTTCTCTTCCCCAGGATGAAATTCCCTCAATCCCCATCACACTAGACATCCTTCATTCTCTGAACGAGCATGATCAAAGCAAGACCCCAGGTTCAAGAAGAAACAGTATGCAGGACCTGGCAAAGGAAAATGGTATAGAGAGTCGTGAAGATCCACCAACACAGAGCAGGGAAAGAAAAGCTCTGGAAGTAGAACTGGTCAAATGTATTGAAGAATTTAGAAAAATCAGAATTCCAGTGGTTTTTCCAAATAAAAAAAGGCATTGGCAAAATGAACTCCTCAGGAAATATGACCTGTAAGAAGCAAAAACAACTGTATGGCTGTAATCATTACAACATTGACCTAAATCCACAACAAAACCATGAAACCTTATCAACAAAGCGAAAAACAAAGTTTTAGGGCTGTTTTACACCAAAAAACCATAAATCAACAACAACAAATCAGTTTGTTTTCAAGCAGGACATTACACATCATGGGCCAATATGGTGGCATTGTTCAGATGTAGTGAGATATAGATTACTGTATTTTTCAGACTATAAGATGCACTTTTCAACAAGAAAATATAGTCTGAAGGTCAGGAGGATCCAGCACTGCCAGACCCCTGTCGTGGAGATTGGGGGAAGCACTCAGGCTTTGCACTTCACTCTCAGTCTCAGTCTCATGGCCAACCCGACTGTAAAACAGAAGGACATTCGATGTAATTGGGTCATATGATTTGGTCCAAAGACGTCCATTACACATAGTAAGTTGTCTGTGCCCTGCAGCTATGGACAAGATAAAGACATGGAAAAAGAAAAGCATAAAGCTAGGGAGTGGGTTGATATTAAATATAGCTTTTCTTAATATAGAGTAAGATGGAGTAAAGATTTTCTAAAAATCTTAGTGTCACACTTGTTTGACACAAAAAAAAAAAAAGGTCCACATTGTAGATCCTGTTCAAATTGTCCCCATAAGTTATATGCACCTCCCTCTGTTATCGAATCCCTGAGTGTGTGATAATCAGAGACAAACAGATATAAGGGATATCACTAAGTATATTGCTCAGAGTGATTATAGATAACTACACCTCTGCAGAGTCATGCAAAGACAAATCCAGCCCAGGGGCCTAACTACAGCGGTATCAGCCATAGCAGCTGCTATGGGGCCTGCAGTGTCAAAGGGGCCCCGGCACCTGACCTAACACACTAAAGACCATTATTTATATATTATGCTTCACATTGTACAGCATAGTATTCATATAGCAGTGCATCTCTTCCAATGTACACTGTAAAAAGCAACAGCTCAGATAAGACTGAAATTCCTGCCATTTATGTTCCACATGTGGCTTGGACAGCTGCTTGGACATATCTGTGTAAGTGTATACATGTATATATCAGTGCATAAATGAATAATTGTGTGAATATAGAAATATGAATATTTTCTGATGCAATAGGATGGCCCATTCATAAGTGTTCAATGGGGCACCGCCTCTCCTAGTAACCATGTTCCAGCCTCCAGGTTTTGAGACTGTGTACACTACCAAGAAGGGGATCTCCCGTCTCTGAACGCTATTCAGACAACAGTGCTCAATAGGATTATGCACTGTAGCCTGGCTTGCTCCATGTAGACTGACATTAGCGTGCAGGTATTAAATAATTACTTGACATAGCGGGATATGTAATCTCAGTGGGATATCAGAAAGTGTATTTCTCAGAGTGAAAACTGATAACTAAACCTATGCACAATTATGCAAACAGGTGAACTCCCGTCCTAGAACTTTATTCAGACACATTGGGGCAGATTTACTTACCCGGTCCATTCGCGATCCAGCGGAGCGTTCTCTGCGCTGTATTCGGGTCCGGACGGGATTTAATAAGGCAGTTCCTCCGCCGTCCACCAGGTGGCGCTGCTGCGCTGAAAAGCATCTGAACGCACCAGAGTTCACCGGCTCAGGCTGAGTGAAGGTAAGTGCGTCCCGAGCGACACATTTTCCGTTCTTAAATGCGGCGTTTTTTCCGAATACGTTGGGTTTTCGTTCGGCCACGCCCCCGATTTCCGTCGCGCGCATGCCGGTGCCGATGCGCCACAATCCGATCACGTGCGCCAAAATTCAGGTACAACCGGCGCAAATCGAAAATATTCGGGTAACGCATCGGGAAAACGCGAATCGGGCCCTTAGTAAATGACCCCCATTGTTTAGCATGGTTATGCACAGCTTAATATAGACTGACATTAGTGTGCAGGTATTACAGTATCACTTGGCATAGCAGGTGGCACTTCTCTCTAAGAAGGATATCAGTGTGTGCATTGCTTAGAGTGATAATCAATGACTGAACCTATGCACAGTTATGCAAACATAATCCAGTCTCCAGGTCTACACTACAAAGCAGGTGAATACCCATCTTGAAACTCTGTTCAGACAAAGTGTGCAGCAGGATGAAGCACTATAGACTGACATTATTGTGCACATATTAAGAAACACTTGACATAGCGGTTGGCACTCCTCTCATGCAGAAGCTGTCATTGAGCTCCAATTCAACACACTGTCCTGCCATCGCTGGCTGTAAGAAAGTGAGACCATACACATTACATGTACCGACTGTCCTTCAAATTATCCTTAATCTACTGGGTGGATCAACACTGTTCCGAGATACATTTCGCAAAAGCTCAGCTTCATCTAGGGGTTCGGGCGGCCTCCCTCGAGGTTAGTAAGCCTATAGACAAAAACCGGGGGAAGATCCTGCTTATTTAACCCCGTGAGTGATACAAATCTTGAAACATACTGTTACATTATTGCAAATAATAATGAGAAATCCATTTTCATGTTAGACGCAGCATAATGATTTAGCAATTCTATCTGATTATGCTAGTATAATGGTAAACCATTTAACAACATGTGAGTGGCAGAGCAACCAACGCATATAGAAAGGGCCTAACTGTTGGAAATATTGTGGTTAAGAGTAATTTTTCCAGAAATGCAGAAAAGAAAAGAACGTTATATCAGCGCTTTTGTCCATATGGACTCTGTTCCGCATATAAAATAGTTCAGAAGAAAATGTTTTTGGAAGACTATGGGCAACCCACACCCAAACCATACTTGTTGTGTTAAATGCTTGACGACCCAAGACAATATAGATTGTCCTCAATAGTGGGCATTACTGCATAAGGACAAAAAATCTATAACATCTTCGGATCACGCTGGCACTATTAGTGTGTCAGTGCGATACGCAGCAGGAGACTGGCTGTTACATACAGCCTGGTCCCTGGCAGACGCCCGACATGGAGATTGCTCCAAGCCGGGCAGTTTAACTCTACCCAGACAGCCACTGACTGCCGGCTACTTAAAGAGACTGCCGTACAGACAGAAAGTCACTGAAAGAGACTGCCGGCCACACAGACAGAAAGTCACTGAAAGAGACTGCCGGCCACACAGACAGAAAGTCACTGAAAGAGACCGCTGGCAACAAAGTCACTTAAAAGAAACTGCCGGAGACTGACAGAAAGTCACTGAAAGAGACTACTGGCCACACAGACAGTAAAATATTTTTTGTTAACCCATTCTATTTTGTTGTAGCCAAGATCAGTTATTTACTATCCAAGGCAACACACGGGAGCCACAGCTAGTATTTAAAATAAAACAAATAAAATAACCCCACCAAACGCAAAATAGGTTTTGTGTCCGTAGCGACCTTGGCCAAGCATCTATTAAATGGTTATACCCATATGTTCAGGGGTATAAAATATAAAAGTTAAAAACTAATTAAAAATTGCATTTTTAGTGCCTCCTACATCCTAAAAATATGTAATAGAAAGCAATCTAATAGTACCAATCTAACCTTTACCCACAGTAAACAAGGCCTTATAACCCTCTTTTATTGAGGAATAAAAAAAAGTTATAGCTATAAGAATATAGTGACACTTACAGTTTCCTTAAGAAGGAGTTTGATTAAGTAGTAAAATATAAAAAAATCTGTATATGTTTGGTATCTCCTTAATCATACTAACCTATAGAATAATTATGTTATGTTTACTATAGTGTACGGTGAACTGCATAAATGTTTTAATTAAAAAAACAAGCGTCAAAACAACAGTTTTATTCTGTACAGTTGTAGCAAAGAGTTAATACATTTGAATCATTATACTATTTTTACCAGAAAAATTAACACATTAGAAAATACAAATCTTGACACAAAAAACAAGCTCTCATATGCCCATGTCAGATAAAAATAAAAAAAGTTATATCTTTTGGAATTTGAGCAGAAAAAAAAAATGTGAAAAAGGTCTGTCCTGAATGTCCTGGAGGTCATTTTAGGCTGTGTCCTAAACCTCTTAGCGCTCTGCACGTACTAGTATGGCCCTGGCTCCTGCGATTTGCACTCAGCGCAGTACTAGTACTGTCTGTCCCTTCTGAACCCAAACACACTTTTCAGTGTACTGTGCTAACGTTGTCCTGCACTGGATGCATTGTTCAGTGCTCCATGTGCAGGGCCGGATTAAGGCTGGTGGGGGCCCCCATTGAATGCAGTTTAGACAGGGTAGAACAATCGCTTTGTGTAGCCTCTCCAGTAAAAACTATATACAGGTCCTGGTATTCACTTTATACAGCCCCCCAACAATAACTATATACAGACCCCAGTAATCACTATATACAACTCCCCCAGCAATCACTGTATACAGCCCCAAGTAAGCGCTATATACAGCCCCCCAGCATTCACTATCTACAGCCCCCAGTATTTACTGTATACAGCTCCCCAGTAATCACTATATGCACCCCCAGAATTAACTATATACAGCCCCCCCCCCCAAAAAAAAAATTACCTATATATAGACCCACAGCATTAACTATATGCAGTTCCCCTATAACAACTAAATGCAACTCCCTATAGTAACTATATACATACACCTATAATAACTCTATACACCCCCTGTAATAACTATATACAGACACCCATAATAACTATATACACCCCCTATAGTAACTATATACATACACCTATAATAACTCTATACACCCCCTGTAATAACTATATACAGACACCCATAATAACTATATACACCCCCTATAATAACTATATACAGACACCAATAATAACTATATACACCTCGTATAACAACTATATACAGTCCCCCATATAACTATATACCCGCCATAATAACTATATACACCCCCCTATAATAACTAGCTATATACAGTCCCCCTATTATAATTATATACACATCCTATAATAACTAACTATATACAATTGCCCTATAAAACCTATATACAGTCCAAGGTAAAATAATTAAATTATACTTTACCTTCCTCCGTTCCCCCCATGCGCGCCGACCTCATCGTCTTTCCTCGCGGTGTCCCTTGGAGGTGCACCAAGATGGCGGGGCCAAGTCGACAGGAAATGCAGTGACATCACACATTACGCCTCAGCCAGCAGCAGGGTGCCGCCATCTTGAGCTTCCCAGGACCGTCCAATGGCAGAGCAGGGAACGTAGTCGGCTCCAAGCGTGCCGACTACCCGGTACGGCAAAAACACAGCCTGTTACCAAATACACGGTGCGACCACCAAAATCACCCACATTTGGTGGGGGCCCCTTTAACAGTGCATATCCCAGGAGCCTCCCCTATAATCCGGCCTAGGTTGTCTTAGGGCAAGCTAGGTGCATTTGTAGAGCCTTTTTGCGTGGTTAACATAGGTTTTCTTTGGCGCATGGTATTATTTTTTTCCAGAGTGCCGTAGGTGCACCTGTAGTTGGGTGCAATTATCTATTTTTTGTCTGTGCCATCTGTGCGGATTGTCCGTGTAGTTTGGTGCACATTGTATCATTTTTTTGTGTGCCATCTGTGCTGCTTTTGTCCATGTGGTTTGGTGCACATTATTTCATTTATTTTGTGTGCCGGCTAGACGCTTTATCCGTGTAGTTGGGTGCACATCATCTAATTTTTCTGGTGTACGTCTTCTAGCTTTTTTCTTATTTTTTTGTGTGCAATGTCTCAGAAGATGTACACCGTGCTGGAGGCATACAACATGTTGGCTCTGATACCGAGTCAGCTAGTTAGGAGGATGTCCCCTTTAAACTATCATCCTCCTGCTCAACTTCCAGTGACCTGGAAGGACCCCCTAGAAGGCGCCGTAGGGTTTCTGTGCCTGGGACCTCGAAGACCAAAGCGCCTGGGATCTCGACGACCAAAGCGCCTGGGACCTCGACGACCAAAGCGCCTGGGACCTCGGCCACTGAAGTGTATGAGGCTTCAATTGACATGGGTAGCCCCAGATAATTATACAACTCAGGTCCACGACTTTTTGGGCCAACCAAGAAATAAATTTGACACGGCTGAGCTCAGAGCTGTGGACTTTTTAAAGTTTTTTTTGATGAGGGGCTGTTGAATTTAATTTTAGTCTAGACCAATCTCTATGTTGCACAGCATATTGCCCAAAAACGCTGTTCATTTTATGCAAAACCCTGACACAGTGGATGCCTGTCACTGCAGCAGAGATGGAGAAGTATTGGGGCATAATACTTCTTATGGGGATTGTAAAGAAGCCCGCAATCAGGGACTACTGGAGCACAGATATTCTGTACCACACCCCGATGTTCCGCATGGTGATGAGCAGGAAGCCATCCATAAGTTTATGCACTACACCGACAACACACAGTGCCCACCCAGAGAAAAAACTGAAAAAACCCCAAGCTGGACTGTATGTTAGATTATAACAAGTTCATGAGAGGTGTGGACTTGTCAGACCAGGTGCTTCAGCCATACAACGCTATGCAGAAGTCGAGATGTGGTACAAGAAGCTGGCAATGCACATCATGCAGATAGCACTATATAATGCTTATGTGCTACATCAATGTGCAGGCCTGAGGGGAACTTTCTTTTTGGAGACCAGGAAGGGGGGAGTGCCAGCACTTTGGAAGCGAGGCCACATGACACATTGTACCAACACTTTACAGGAGAAGTTCCCCAAACTGCCAAGAAGGGAAGGACACTGCCCTGCCTCCCATGGATACGGAGGAAGTGGTGGAGTGAACTTACCCAACACCCCATAATCTACGCCACCCTAATGGTGTTTGAAAGGTGCAGGCAAGCCCGGGATCTCTCTCCGGGAGACTCTCCATCGCACCAATATTGGGAAACCCTGAATTCCCCCGGGGTTTCCATTACCAGTCTAACGATCGGTTTAAGATCGTTTTAGGGCCTGCCACTTCATTGTGGAGGACAAATGGTGTAGAGGAGAGACTTCTACAGCCCCCGCAGACCTGCCACGGGCATCCCCGTGGCAGGGCATTTAACTGACACATTACCTGACCTCCCTACCAGCCCCCACTTTGTTCACAAGACAACAAAATGGGTTTGAGGGTCTCTGTACGTGGAAGTGCCAGGTTAGGGGAGCACTCATCTTCTTATAAAAAGTGGGAAAGGGATTTTGACATTAGCTTCACTGAAGAGCAGTGTGAGAAGATATTCCTCGTGGTCCACAAAACATCCATAAGTACGATCTACCAAGAAACTAACTATAAAATTCTCACGAGGTGGCACAGAGTTCCACATATCCTACACAAAATGTTTCCAGAGGGCCCCTCATGTTACTGGGGATGTGGGGTGGAGGATCTTCCATATATTTTGGGAATGTCCTAAGCTCACCCCTTTTTGGGACCCATTCTTATGGTGGTTCACAAGGTGACAGGTAAAGCGCTACAAGGCAACCCTGCCTGGGTCCTGTTACACCATAATGATGTTTCCCTTGCCACATACAGATGATCTCTGGATGGAGATTTATTGAACGCTGCTAAATCATGTATACCAGCCTGTTGGCTCTCTACTGAACCACCCACAGTTTTTCAATGGTTGAGGAGCATGGAGGAGGTTAGTCGGATGGAGAGTCTGCTGAATTCAGATCCCAGGAGCGCTGCAAATTTTCAGAAGACTTGGCAACACTGGTTTATTTTTAAATCATCATTGGCCTATAATGCCCTTATATGCAATGCCCCGGAGGAGATAGAGGAGATATGATCTTAAAAGGGTTGTTGGTCTGGGGATGTAGGGGGGCTTTGGGTCCCTCCCTTCCTGTCCCTTCCTCCCCCTCCTTTTTATTTTTTGCTCATTCTACCTGATTTCCCTTCCCTATCTTCACCCCCCCCATCTTGTTTTCTTGCATATTATTGATTAATCACCTGTTATGAGTGTGCCTCAAATCTTACTGAGTTTACACTGATTCTGTTACTTTATTTGATAAGTGTTTAATATTTGGTACTCAGTTGAGATGGGCTATAAATTATTTTAAATGTTTGTTTGTCTTTCGTCTTGTTGCTGCTCCCAAAGTACGCCGTTTGTTAAAACTTGTGAAAAATGAATAAAATTTAATACGAAAAAAAAACTATACCCATAGATTAATTTATGGAGGGGTGTAGTTTCCGAAATATGGTCAGTTCTTAGGGGTTTTTTTACTTTACTAGTCCCTATTGGAATATACAAATGTCAAAAAGAAAAAAAAAATTGTACAATGTCTGTGCTCCAAATGCCAGTTATTCCCTTTTGAGCCCTGCTGTGTCTGCATCCTGCAGATTATTGCCCTATGGGTTATTAACCTATGGGTTATTGTGGGTAACCCACAGTATAATTTTTGATGTGTTTTTCCCCAGTGGCTTGAGTTGGGCAAAATACTTTTGTCACTACAATGCCATATTTGATAAATTGCAATACAACATTTACTCTGCACTACTCACTCTGTATTACATTTGAACCAGCATCTTAGGGGTTAAAATGCTCATACAATCCTACATACATTCTTTAATGGTTTCCCTTTCCAAAATGGGGTCACTACTTGGGGGTTTCTATTAGACTGGTACCTCAGGGGTACCCCCAACACCAATCTAGTGAAAACGGAGCTCCAAAACCTGCTGAGCAGGAATGTCTGTGCTCCAAATGCCAGTTATTCCCTTTTGAGCCCTGCTGTGTCTCCATCCTGCAGATTATTGCTACCTATGTAGTATTGCCCTAACTGGGGTAACCCGCAGAAGTTGCTACTAAAACTTGAAACCTTCTTACATCCGTAAAAAAATGGAAACGTAAAACAGATTATGGAAATAAAAAGACCAAAGGCAAAAGGTTTCTACAAAAATAAATAGTGGTTTGACTTTTTGTCTAAAAAGTAGAACATTTGAAAGTTTGAAAAATTGTAATTTTTCCTAAATTATTGAATTTTTACCCCCCAAAAAAGAAACTGATCACTGAAATGACACTACTAACAAACTACAATGTCTCACAAGCACCCTCCTGGCCTCCCTTAGTTTTTTTTTCAGAACTCGGACAACCCCTTTAGCTCCCCTTAGTAGAAAATGCTGGTGACATAGACTATAATGAAGAATTAAAATGCTACTGGCCCTTTAATCAGTCCGTTAATTTCCTTCGCGCGGTCCGTTGCAGGACAGAAGATGGCTGCTGGTCACATGTCCACATCACATGTCCTGTAGCTGCCTGGGCAGGGTCATGTGATCACCACTAAGTTTGGCTGTAGTCGGTTGGTTGCAGTGTATCCAGTATGGACAGTGTTGTGGTGATGGCAGTTACACATCATTACTATGGTAACAGAGCAAGAAAGTCTGTTATATCATCACTGTTAGCAGAGCATAAGAGGTAGGAGGAGTTACTGAGAACTAAAGGATCATGGAACTTGTAGTTTCCAGTGGCGGCCATCTTAGTGATAACTCCACCTACTTTAGAGAGGCCATAAACTTTGTTAATCATAAAATCAAACTATTTAAGCTCCGTTTTGTGACTAATAACATTGAGTATTGTTATATTCATTTAGTTATATCATCATGGATTTTTGTGTCAGACGTTCATATTCCCGGAATACCCCTTTAACTCATGTGACCTCCAATATGTTGGAAAACAATAGGAAAGATGAGAGTGAGGATGCGGGAACATTACCAGCATAAAAAATTGTGACAAGATGGAGGCAGAAGCTTGAGGGCGCGTTCACACGTTGTGCTTTGGTTGCATTTTCATTGTGGTTTAAAACGCATTACAACAACTGAGGAGAGGTGATTTGCCTAATTAGATAATGTTAACATTACTGTTAACATTTGCATTTACAAAACGCATTGTAAACGCGATGTAAACAAATGTGTAAATAATGTGTTAACACATGCATTTTGTTAATGCATGTGTTAACACCACGTTAACAAAAATAAATAGCAATGTTATTAGCCAAATCACCTCTCCTCATGCATTTTAAACACAATGAAAACGCAATCAAAGCGCAACGTGTGAATGTGGCCTGACTAGAAAGTAATGCCTTCACACCAACTTCAATTTCTGAACATTTTAAGAAAAAACATTTGAAAACTTAGGGATCTAAAAGGATTGGGCATCAACCATATTAAAACAGATATTGTGGGATACCTGGATACCCTACTCCTGAGGGCAGAAAGCCAATGGATGTACCAACTACATACATTGAAGCCATCCGAATGACACTTAACTTTGGAGGCTTTCTATAAATGGATATACTCATTCCATTGTGAATGATGTTTCATTATTTCCTAGTGTACTCATTATCAAGGTTTGCTACATTTTATGTTTCCAGTGCAGGGCCGCATCTGCCGTGAGGCGAGATGAAAATCTCGCCTCAGGCGGCGGATGCCCGAGCCCTGAGTGAGGCGGCGAAATTTGGGGCGCAAATGAAGTACAGAGCGGCACCGGTACAGATCCTTCTGTCCGTGCCGCTCTTTTACTCTCGAGGCAATGATGTCACGCTGCCTGTGTCCCTTCACAGAGCACAAGGCAGCCGAAGACCTGGGAAGAGGATGCGAACGTCGGCGGGGCAGCGTGACAGGAGTCGAGGTGAGTTGATTGCTTTATTATTTTTTTATAAAAGGGGGCTGTATATAATAGGAAACGGGGGCGTATACAATAGAAAATGGGGGGCTGTATATCTAAGAAAATGGGGGCTGTATATCTAAGAAAAGGATACGGGAGCTGCTTATTTTATAATAAGGGGGGCTGTATATAATAGAGGCTGCATATTATATAATAAGGGGGGTGTATATTATATAATATGGGAGGTGAGCTGGATATTATGTAACCTGGGGGTGGCTTTTAACCATAATTTAACTACATAATATATCTCATATAAATATAGGAGGGGGCTGTATTTAACCCCTTAGGGATGCAGCCATTAAAGAACAACCAGGGATTGGTCCACAAATCACTACTGCAGATACATGAATGTGAAACAGATTTCTTCCTATTCCATTTTGTCACTAAATAGAACTGCTATTTGGGGTGTACAGATCCCACTTAAAGAACATCCAGGGATTGGCGTAGGAATCACTACTGCACAGTACAGTAGCAGCAGCTAGATGCTACAGACAGCACACACAGTGTAAAATGCCGGGATTGCAAATGGCCGACAGTTTTTATAGGGCTGTGAGCCTGTGTGACATCACATGAGCCTGCCGGTCGCTGATTGGCTTACAGGTCTGCAGATGTCATCGGGGGTGTTCTTTTCTCCTTCCCAGAGTTCTCTTCCCCATGTAACACATTGTGCCCACGCCCATTTAGCTGAAAAAAGAGGGGGAAAAAAATGTTCCTGCGAATCAGTGTAAACTTCGGCTTTGTGACGAGTCAAATTTTTAGTGAAATTTGTATCGAATTCCACTTCGTTAGAATTGATTCGCAGATCTCTACCCTTATTGCAGTCCCTTATCTTGAGGGGGTTGGCCTTGGCTAGATGACCCAACATCTCAACTATGTGGCTCATCGGGTATGCATCAGAAACTGTGATGCAATTGTGCTCCCTGTAGTCCACACAGATGGCCTTGTCCCTGTTGGGAGCAAGAATTACAGGAGATGCCCTCACATTTTCAGATTTATGGACCACCCCCAGTCTCAACACCTCTTCATCTTCTCTCCCTATGTCAGTACTCACATCCTCAAAGGCCTGACACGTAACGGGCTTAATGTATGTGTGATCCCCTGTGTCTTTCTGTGATGTAACTACTGGGATCTCTCCTGATCTCCCTGTAGTACAGACAAGGAAGAAGCTACTTACCCCCCTCAGCTGGGATTTCTGAATTCCCAATGACTGGGTACTAACTATGGCATTCTCTGTGCCCCCACACTTGTTTGCTAATACCCAGGGCCGGATTAAGGTTGGTGGGGGCCCCTGGGCACAAAATCTGGTGGAGGCTCCCACTGAGTGTAGCGTTCATACACATCCTCCTGCTCACTTTCCACTATTCCAGCAGTAACTAAGCTACATACAGCCTCCTCGCCCCCAGTTACACAGCTACATACAGCTGCCTCATCCCCAGTAACACAACTACATACAGCAGCCTCACTCTCCGTAACACAGATATATACAGCCGCCTCGCCCCCAGTAACACAGCTACATACAGCGGCCTCGCCCCTAGTAACACAGCTACATACAGCCGTCTCAACCCCAGTAACACTACTACATACAGCTGTCTCGTCCCCAGTAACAAAGCTACACACAGCCGCATCGCCCCCAGTAACACAGCTACATACAGCCGCCTCACCCCAAGTAACACAAGTACATACAGCCGCCTCGCCCCCTGTAACACAGCTACATACAGCCTGCTTCGCCCCCAGTAACACAGCTACATACAGCCGCCTCACCCCAGTAACACAGCTACATACAGCCGCCTCGCCCCCAGTAACACAGCTACATACAGCTGCCTCGCCCCCAGTAACACAGCTACATACAGCCGCCTCATCCCCAGTAATACCGCTACATGCAGCCGTCTCACCCCTAGTAACACAGCTACATAAAGCCGTCTCATCCCCAGTAACACTGTTACATACAGCCGTATCGCCCCCCAAATTAATACCACTACATACAGCCGCCTTGCCCGCAAAGTAATACATCATATATCACCCCTACCAAACATGCAGTCCCATGTAACATACACTTAAAACTCTACCAGACATGCAGTCCCATGTAACATACACCTCAGCCCGCACAGCCATACAGTCCCATGTAACATACACCTCAGCCCCCACCCCAGACACACAGCTCCATGTAACATACACCTCAGCCCGCACAGCCATGCAGTCCCATGTAACGTACACCTCAGTCCCCACCCCCAGACACACAGCTCCATGTAACATACACCTCAGCCCACACAGCCATGCAGTCCCTTGTAACATACACCTCAGCTCAAACCAGCCATGCAGTCCCATGTAACACACACCTCAGCCAGCACATCCATGCAGTCCCATGTAACATACACCTCATCATGAACCAGCCATGCAGTCCCATGTAACATACACCTCAGCTCGAACCAGCCATGTAGTCCCATGTAACATACACCTCAGCCCGCAAATCCATGCAGTCCCATGTAATATACACCTTATCCCAAACCAGCCATGCAGTCCCATGTAACATATACCTCGGCCCGCACAGCCATGCAGTCACATGTAACATATACCTCAGGACACACAGTCCCATGTAACATACAACTCATCCACACCAGACACACAGTCCTATGTATACATGTATACAGCCACACCAGCCATACAGTCCCATATATACAGCCACCCCAGCAATACAGTCCCATACCTCCCAACTTTTGGGCAAGAGAAAGAGGAACACAAAGCCCCTCCCCTTTTCTAAACCACGCCCATTGTCCCACCCACAAGCATAGTATAATATAATATAGTATTCTATCTGTACTCCTACCCCTTCACCACCTCACATGGTGTGGTCCCTGTCCTCCTCCTGTAGCCCCCTGTCCTCCATCCTCCTCCTGTAGCCCCCTGTCCTCCATCCTCCTCCTGTAGCCCCCTGTCCTCCATCTTCCTCCTGTCCTCCATCCTCCTCCTGTAGCCCCCTGTCCTCCATCCTCCTCCTGTAGCCCCCTGTCCTCCATCCTCCTCCTGTAGCCCCCTGTCCTCCATCCTCCTCCTGTAGCCCCCTGTCCTCCATCCTCCTCCTGTCCTCCATCCTCCTCCTGTAGTCTCCTAGCCTTCATCCTCCTCCTGTAGCCTCCTGTCCTCCAGCCTGCTCCTGTCCTCCAGCCTGCTCCTGTCCTCCAGCCTCCTCCTGTCCTCCAGCCTCCTCCTGTCCTCCAGCCTCCTCCTGTCCTCCAGCCTCCTCCTGTCCTCCAGCCTCCCCCTGTCCTCCAGCCTCCTCCTGTCCTCCAGCCTCCTCCTGTCCCCCAGCTTGTTCCAGCCTGCTTCTCCTACTTTCCCCCAGCCTCCACCTGTCCCCAACCCTGCTCCAGCCTCCTCCAACTGTCCCCCTTTCCTGGGGGACACAGCAACCCCACACACACCCTGCACCCCACATTATATACTTGTCACTTTGCCCCCCCCCCACATTATATACATGTCACCCCCCCCACATTATATACATATCACACTGCCCCCCCCACATTATATACCTGTCACACTGCCCCCCACACACATTATATACATGTCACACCGCCCCCCCACATTATATACTTGTCACCCCCCCCACATTATATACATGTCACACTGCCCTCCTCCCTCACATTATATACCTGTCACACTGCCCCCCCCACACACATTGTATACAGGCAAATTATTCCTTATATTTCCCCTACCCTTTCCACCTGTATCACCCTCCACATGCTCAGTCCTGTGATCCATCTCAGCTGCCCACTTCTATGTTTTAACCCCTGCTGTACACTTGTGATATCTTCTTACTCCCATGTTTTGCCCCCCCCCCCTTTTCAGTCTTATCATCTGACCACCCCCAGCAGCCTTTTTGCCCCTCCAAGCCCCAGTTGCAGATCAAATATCTTTGCCTTAACTACTGTTCAACAGTGAAGGCAAAACTACAAGATCCATGGTGTAAGAAAGGTAAGTATTGACTCTTTTGAGTATGAAAGGAGCAATAAAGTGAATGCAATGTAACGCAATGGCGGCATGACAAGGAGTTAAATTGGAGCTAGCTATGGGGTTAGGTGAAGGTCAGAGATGGAAGGGGGAAATATTTACAGTAAGTCTGGAGCAGTCACGTACAGGGGAGGGTTTGGGAATATTTGTAAATATACTGACACGAGAAAAGAGAAAAAGAACTATTTTTTCTCACCTGCAACTATGGCTGATGTTCAGGATATCATGCGGCGAGTTCAAGCAGCGATCCAGCAGTATGGGCCAGGGTGGATCGAGCAGCACCTGGCGGGTGTTACAGCGGTTACAGCGGCGCCAGTGGCCGAGGAGGAGCCGCTACAAAGGAGCAAAAGATCTCGCCCTCCCACCAGGCTGAGTCCAGAGGTATCTCCCAGTCCCCCGCGTCGCCGTAGGAGCCCCAGCAGGGACCCAGCAGTGCGGCAGGGGACGGGGACACGGGGGGGGCCCAGTCAGTACCTTCCTCCCACCCCCCCGGCGGCAGGATCACGGCACCCAGGAGACGGCCGGCTTCCCTGCTGAAGATCCGAGCAGCAGCCGTGCTCAGCGCAGCGGGTCGACGCGTCTCAGAGAAGAGGCTCCCGTGGTCCAGAGGAGGGGGAGTTCGAAATCGCCCTCGGTACCGGCCGATGGGCAGGGCCCGGCATGCAGGGAGCAGGAGGAGCGGGAACAGTGCCGCAGAGTCTCTAGAAGTTGGGCTCCGCCGGCCATCTTGGGAGAGGCAGCAGGTGATCAAATTTCCGGTTTCGGGGGCGGGTAACGGGAGTCCTGCCCCTAGTCCCCACCATGATGATGCGGACGCTGAGTCCGACAGCGGAGCAGAGGAGGCCCGGGCTCCAGCTCCTGCACAACAAGAGTATGCGGCAGAGGGGTAGAGCGGCGATCAGGAGCGGATCGCCGGGGCAGCGACTGTCAACAGGAGGCGGGCCAGCCCCAGGCGGCCTTGTGCGTCCAGAACCAGGAACAGGAATGGCCATGCCGATGCGGCTGCGCGGTCAGGTGAGGTCACCAACGGTGCATCCACGGGATCTACCTCACACTACCTCATCTTATCTCTGATTTATATGAGGGTATACTTACCTCACACACTGTACATATCACTGATATATATGAGGATGTAGTTACCTCATACACTGTACATATCACTGATATATATGAGGATGTAGTTACCTCATACACTGTACATACCACTGGTATATATGTGGGTGTAGTTACCTCATACACTGTACAGATCACTGATATATATGAGGATGTAGTTACCCCATACACTGTACATATCATTGATTTATATGAGGGTGTACTTATCTCACACACTGTACATATCACTGATATATATGAGGATGTAGTTACCTCATACACTGTACATATCACTGATATATATGAGGATGTAGTTACCTCATACACTGTACATACCACTGGTATATATGTGGGTGTAGTTACCTCATACACTGTACAGATCACTGATATATATGAGGATGTAGTTACCTTAGACACTGTACATATCACTGATATATATGAGGGTGTAGTTACCCCATACACTGTACATATCACTGATTTATATGAGGATGTAGTTACCTCATACACTGTACATATGACTGATATATATGAGGGTTTAGTTACCTCATACACTGTACATATCACTGATATATGAGGGTGTAGTTACCTCATACACTGTACACAGGCTCGGTCTGGCCCGCCGGGGGGGCGGGAAAACCCCCGGTGGGCCCCGATACATGGCACTATGGCAGGGGCCTCCGATGGATCCACCGGAGGCCCCTGCCAGTGGCTGTAATAGCACTCGATGCGGCCGGGACAGCCGCTCGAGTACTATAACTGCAGCCCGGGGTCCGAGCCCTCACCCCTCTCTCACCTCTATCTGCGTCCCTTCCGGACACAGATAGAAGTGGGTGCTGCAGTGGAGAGCGGAGCCATAAGCTCAGTTCTTCACTGCAAATAGCAGGAGACACGGTGACGTCATTACACCGCGTCCCCTGCTTCTACCAGCTGAGTACAGTCCTGGGAGCCGGAGACGCGGTGTGATGACGTCACCGCGACTCGATCCCGCGCAGCCAGAAGAGGAGAGAAGATAAAAGAAGACAGGTGAGCATGAAAGTTTCTTTTTTTAATTGACAGGACATTAATTTAATTTTTAGGGGGGCTGGCAGGCTGTATTCTACTGGGGGGCTAGCAGGCTGTATTCTACTGGGGGGCTAGCAGGCTTTATACTACTGGGGGGCTGGCAGGCTGTATTCTACTGGGGGGCTGGCAGGCTGTATTCTACTGGGGGGCTGGCAGGCTGTATACTACTGGGGGGCTGGCAGGCTGTATTCTACTGGGGGGCTGGCAGGCTGTATTCTACTGGGGGGCTGGCAGGCTGTATTCTACTGGGGGGCTGGCAGGCTGTATACTTCAGGGGGGCTGGCAGGCTGTATTCTACTGGGGGGCTGGCAGGCTGTATACTACTGGGGGCTGGCAGGCTATATACTCCAGGGGGGCTGGCAGGCTGTATTCTACTGGGGGGCTGGCAGGCTGTATTCTACTGGGGGGCTGGCAGGCTGTATTCTACTGGGGGGCTGGCAGGCTGTATACTACTGGGGGGCTGGCAGGCTATACACTACTGGGGGGCTGGCAGGCTATACACTACTGGGGGGCTGGCAGGCTGTATACTACTGGGGGGCTGGCAGGCTGTATACTACTGAGGGGCTGACAGGCTGTATACTTCAGGGGGGCTGGCAGGCTGTATTCTACTGGGGAGCTGGCAGGCTGTATACTACTGGGGGGGGGGCAGGCAGGCTATATACCTCAGGGGTTAAATCAAGGTTATGGTGGCACTTATCAATCTCTGTTGTGCCGAGTCTGAGTGCATCCACAGTAGGTCTCAACACCGAATGAGACCAGAGAAAATAGAGCAATCTTTTTAAATGGGTGTGGGCACAATCAAAAACGGTTTCAGATGTACAGAAGTAACACGTTTTTTTAATTTATAATAGTTTCTAAAATATGACAGACATTGAGTAATAATCAAAATGAATAATGTAAACACATCTGCGTACAAATCATGTAAAGATCTTAATATAGATATAGGAACTTAGTTCGACCTTAATTGTATGTGTATCTTGTTAACAGGATTCCTTTAGAGCTTTGTAAACAACTTCGTAAACAACTTCGTAAACAATTTCTATTCCTTCTGATACTCAGAGACAATATAGCGGTTGATTATCTAGATATAGTAATATTAGTAGTCCCGTACACAGTGGGGACTACTGTGTACGGGGACATGGGAGTCCCAATAGAAAGATTCATAAAGATGAAAAAATTCGTAGAGCTGAAAAATTCATGGGGATGAAAAAGTACATAAAAAAGAAAATTGCATGCATTAAAAATAAAAATAAAAATGGATAGTTAAAAACAAATTTGTTTAAGAGTAAATTGGTATCCAGGAGGCTTTTATGTTGCACAAAGTGTAGGGCCCTACACTTGTGTAGACTCTTACAGCTATTTGCCAAAATATATAGGATGTTTAAAATCTAATCACTCACAGTTGGTTGATCATATGCGTCTTTCTCTCTGTTCGAACTGGAAACGTTCACTATTGTGGAGGTTTTGGTGATCGTTTTTAATATGTGATGGCGTCCTCCACGTGCAGCGGCATCTGTGTATATCCTCCGGGAGCGCTTCCACGGGAAACAGGTTCGTACGTTTCACACTCCTCACTCTCCTCCCTTCACGGTGTGGACTCCGTGCCTGCCAGATGCCGCGGGGGATGTCACACCCGAGAACATGCAACGTTCCAAACAATAGGCTCGAGCCCACCCACGACTCGTAGGTGAAAGTTTTCTTGTATTTGTATCGAGGGCGGGGTAATCTATATTATAACCTGCCCTTGCAAAAAACAGTACATAGGGAGAACAATCAGGCCCCTAAGGGAAAGAATTTCAGAACATTTAAGAAATATCAGAAAAGGATTAGAGACACATTCTTTATCGAAACACTTTAAAATAGCCCATAACATGGATATAACAGGGGTAAAGTTTTGTGCCATACAGTCTATCAAAAAGGACTGGAGAGGTGGAAATTTTATTGCCAAAATGTCCAGGATAGAATCAAGATATATCTTCACATTCGAAACAATGTTACCTAAGGGCCTTAATGCAGAATTGGAAATTTTTGGTTTTCTATAAAGCTGAACATACAAGCATTGGAAGGAGGCAGCCGTAACTTTAGCCACGTTAGTCCGGCTGTATACCAGCACATGTGGCCATCTTCCGGCCTCCCCCATCCCTAATCCTGAATAAGACATGACATAGACATTATTGAATCCACCTTTGAACAAAATGAGACACATATTTCATAGTCACTCAACTTTACTTACAAGGATTTCTTATAAAAAACATATATTCAAAAACTCATAGTTAAGAACAAAGATATAAATAGATTTTCTGATTCTATCCTATCTCCATTTCTATGTTTTCTGATTAATTTTTCCATTATGAGGGTTTATATATATTTTTACTATGATCAGAATTTGTCCGTATGTTGCTAAGACTCGCTCTGACACATACATCATGAGCAGATGCTGCTTTAAGAGAGTATAAATAAATTGGTCCAGGTCTGGTTTTCTATAGTCCGATCCATTCCATATGGATCCAGACCAGTCAATGTTTAACCCAAAATGGATATTTAACCACACACAACAATGAGGAGGTTTCACAACTGCAAGGCTACTGAGGAAGAAGCATTGCGCTTTGAAACGCGTCTAGCCATTATCCACAAATTACTGGACTCTTACAGAACCTAAATATCCTCACAATTTGATCCATTACACCACCCTCGATACAAATACAAGAAAACTTTCACCTACGAGTCGTGGGTGGGCTCGAGCCTATTGTTTGGAACGTTGCATGTTCTCGGGTGTGACATCCCCCGCGGCATCTGGCAGGCACGGAGTCCACACCGTGAAGGGAGGAGAGTGAGGAGTGTGAAACGTACGAACCTGTTCCCGTGGAAGCGCTCCCGGAGGATATACACAGATGCCGCTGCACGTGGAGGACGCCATCACATATTAAAAACGATCACCAAAACCTCCACAATAGTGAACGTTTCCAGTTCGAACAGAGAGAAAGACGCATATGATCAACCAACTGTGAGTGATTAGATTTTAAACATCCTATATATTTTGGCAAATAGCTGTAAGAGTCTACACAAGTGTAGGGCCCTACACTTTGTGCAACATAAAAGCCTCCTGGATACCAATTTACTCTTAAACAAGTTTGTTTTTAACTATCCATTTTTATTTTTATTTTTAATGCATGCAATTTTCTTTTTTATGTACTTTTTCATCCCCATGAATTTTTCAGCTCTACGAATTTTTTCATCTTTATGAATCTTTCTATTGGGACTCCCATGTCCCCGTACACAGTAGTCCCCACTGTGTACGGGACTACTAATATTACTATATCTAGATAATCAACCGCTATATTGTCTCTGAGTATCAGAAGGAATAGAAATTGTTTACGAAGTTG
This sequence comes from Engystomops pustulosus, assembly GCF_040894005.1. NCBI lineage: Eukaryota > Metazoa > Chordata > Amphibia > Anura > Leptodactylidae > Engystomops > Engystomops pustulosus. Next base: position 74,088,867 of record NC_092419.1, read on the forward strand.
TTTACGAAGTTGTTTACGAAGTTGTTTACGAAGTTGTTTACAAAGCTCTAAAGGAATCCTGTTAACAAGATACACATACAATTAAGGTCGAACTAAGTTCCTATATCTATATTAAGATCTTTACATGATTTGTACGCAGATGTGTTTACATTATTCATTTTGATTATTACTCAATGTCTGTCATATTTTAGAAACTATTATAAATTAAAAAAACGTGTTACTTCTGTACATCTGAAACCGTTTTTGATTGTGCCCACACCCATTTAAAAGGATTGCTATATACCACAGGGGGGCTGGCAGGCTGTATTCTACTGGGGGGCTGGCAGGCTGTATTCTACTGGGGGGCTGGCAGGCTGTATACTTCAGGGGGGCTGGCAGGCTGTATACTTCAGGGGGGCTGGCAGGCTGTATTCTACTGTGGGGCTGGCAGGCTGTATTCTACTGTGGGGCTGGCAGGCTGTATACTACTGGGGGGTTGGCAGGCTGTATTCTACTGGGGGGTTGGCAGGCTGTATTCTACTGGGGGGCTGGCAGGCTGTATACTACTGGGGGGCTGGCAGGCTGTATACTACTGGGGGGCTGGCAGGCTGTATACTACTGGGGGGCTGGCAGGCTGTATAATTCAGGGGGGCTGGCAGGCTGTATACTACAGGGGGGCTGGCAGGCTGTATATTTTAGGGGGGCTGGCAGGCTGTATATTTTAGGGGGGCTGGCAGGCTGTATATTTTAGGGGGGCTGGCAGGCTGTATATTTCAGGGGGGCTGGCAGGCTGTATATTTCAGGGGGTCTGGCAGGCTGTATATTTCAGGGGGTCTGGCAGGCTGTATATTTCAGGGGGCCTGGCAGGCTGTATACTTCATGGGGGCTGGCAGGCTGTATACTTCATGGGGGCTGGCAGGCTGTATACTACATGGGGGCTGGCAGGCTGTATACTACATGGGGGCTGGCAGGCTGTATACTACAGGGGCTGACTGGCTATACACTGGGGAGGCTGTGACCAATGCATTTTCCACCCTCGGCTTATACTCAAGTCAATAGGTTTTTCCAATTTTTTTGTGTTAAAATTAGGGGTCTCGGCTTATACTTGAGTATATACAGTGATAATAGAATAATAAATAATGTGCAGATACTATGTGTAAATGAAAAAATAGGAGGCAAGTTGTAGAAATGTATAATTAAAGGGATCCTATATGCTTCCTTATAATTTGGAGGGGATTATATGTATACTAAAAATTAGAACACGGTATAAAAACGTATCAGTACATTTTGTATAAAATAATAAGTAGATTGTTATATAACACATTTTTGGTAATTTTTGATATGCTGGGGGCACAGAGGGGTTTCTTATGTAGCTTCTTTAGAAGTACAATGTGGGACATTATACTGTATGTAACTGTGGTAATTTTAGGGGCGCAGGGATGGGGATCTGCTTCAAAGAGCTGAGCACATCTGCCAGAAAATTCTGCAACCAGATTTTACGACGATTCTGGACGTGAAGGAGAAGACAAGTCACCTGTCAGGTACAAGATGCTACTTCTGCCTGTGTGAAATCAGTATTGTAGTCACTGACTAACCTTCTAGTGTGAGTCAGCTCTCAGCTTATGTACTATTATATCTATAGGGTCAGAGAGACAGGGGTGACTTGTCTGTGTGGTGCGGGGACGCCAGAGTAGAGTTATTGTCATCAGTTCTTGTAAAGGTTTTCAGCATTTCCTTATTGGAAGGTTGGTGGAGTGCGAACACTTACATCCCTAACCACAGTCCTGGACACCAGCAGAAAGCCCGGGACACCAGGGGTAACTCTTATACTATACCTAACATTAATGCCCTGAGGTAACGTCACCACTGCAGCCCCTGTACACAAAACAAGAGCCGAGCTCTAGCAAAGAGGCAGGGAGAAAGGGATTAGCTTATCCTTTATTTCACTGCCCCCGCTAGTGCTTAGAAATTCCCTTATCCCAGAATATTTCTATGTAGTAGTAGGTGGGCCCCCAAAATCAATTTTACTGGTGGGCCCCAGGCACCCCAGTCCGACCCTGACTGTACATATCACTGATTTATATGAGGATGTAGTTACCTCAGACACTGTACATGTCACTGATATATATGAGGGTGTAGTTACCTCATACACTGTACATATCACTGGTATATATGAGGGTGTAGTTACCTCATACACTGTACATATCACTGATATGTGAGGATGTAGTTACCTCATACACATACCTCCCAACTTTTGGACGAGAGAGAGGGACACAAAGCCCCTCCCCCTTTTTTCTAAGCCACGCCCATTGCCCCACCCTCAAGCATAGTATAATATCGACCTTGACGTTCCCCACATAGTACGATGCCCCTTACTTTGGCCATCCCCCCCCATGGACCCGTTTAATACCCCCTAATGCAAATATAAAACATATAAAACAGCCCCTCTGTCCTCCTCCTGTAGCCTCCAGCCCCCCCCGTCCTCCTCCTGTAGCCTCCAGCCCCCCCGTCCTCCTCCTGTAGCCTCCAGCCCCCCTTGTCCTCCTCCTGTAGCCTCCAGCCCCCCTGTCCTCCTCCTGTAGCCTCCAGCCCCCCTGTCCTCCTCCTGTAGCCTCCATGTCCCCCTGTCCTCCTCCTGTAGCCTCCAGCCCCCCTGTCCTCCTCCTGTAGCCTCCAGCCCCTCTGTCCTCCTCCTGTAGCCTCCAGCCCCTCTGTCGTCCTCCTCCTGTAGCCTTCAGCCCCCCTGTCCTCCTCCTGTAGCCTCCATGCCCCCCCTGTCCTCCACCTGCAGCCTCCAGCTCCCCCTGTCCTCCTCCTGTAGCCTCCAGCCCCCCCTGTCCTCCTCCTGTAGCATCCAGCCCCCCTGTCCTCCTCCTGTAGCATCCAGCCCCCCTGTCCTCCTCCTGTAGCATCCATGCCCCCCTGTCCTCCTCCTGTAGCATCCATGCCCCCCCTGTCCTCCTCCTGTAGCCTCCAGCCCCCCCTGTCCTCCTCCTGTAGCCTCCAGCCCCCCCTGTCCTCCTCCTGTAGCCTCCAGCCCCCCCTGTCCTCCTCCTGTAGCCTCCAGCCCCCCCTGTCCTCCTCCTGTAGCCTCCAGCCCCCCCTGTCCTCCTCCTGTAGCCTCCAGCCCCCCCTGTCCTCCTCCTGTAGCCTCCAGCCCCCCCTGTCCTCCTCCTGTAGCCTCCAGCCCCCCCTGTCCTCCTCCTGTAGCCTCCAGCCCCCCCTGTCCTCCTCCTGTAGCCTCCAGGCCCCCTGTCCTCCTCATGTAGCCTCCAGGCCCCCTGTCCTCCTCATGTAGCCTCCAGCCCCCCTGTGCTCCTCCTGTAGCCTCCAGCCCCCCCTGTCCTCCTCCTGTAGCCTCCAGCCCCCCCTGTCCTCCTCCTGTAGCCTCCAGCCCCCCCTGTCCTCCTCCTGTAGCCTCCAGCCCCCCTGTCCTCCTCCTGTAGCCTCCAGCCCCCCTGTCCTCTATCCTCCTTCTGGCTCCTCTCCCTGTGCCCCCCCCCCTGTCCCCTCAGTCTCTTACCTGCACTCATTCCATCTTCTCCCGGGCTGGAGTCTGAATCACTCGCAGAGGGGGCGTGGCCAACCGGGGGGCGGAGCTACCTCCTCACATGATTGGTGCAGGTGGCGGGGCCCGGGACATTGTCTCCTCCCTCCGTGGCAGCGTGACAGAGCCCAAAAAACGGGACTGTCACGCTGAAAGCGGGACAGTTGGGAGGTATGCATACACTGTACATATCACTGATATATATGAGGGTGTAGTTACCCCATACATTGTACATATCACTGATATATATGAGGATGTAGTTACCTCATACACTGTACATATTACTGATATATATGAGGATGTAGTTACCTCACACATTGTACATATCACTGGTATATATGAGGGTGTAGTTACCCCATACATTGTACATATCACTGGTATATATGAGGGTGTAGTTACCCCATACATTGTACATATCACTGATATATATGAGGATGTAGTTACCTCATACACTGTACATATCACTGATATATATGAGGATGTAGTTACCTCATACACTGTACATATCACTGATATATATGAGGATGTAGTTACCCCATACATTGTACATATCACTGATATATATGCGGATGTAGTTACCTCATACACTGTACATATCACTGATATATATGGGGATGTAGTTACCCCATACATTGTACATATCACTGGTATATATGAGGGTGTAGTTACCCCATACATTGTACATATCACTGATATATATGAGGGTGTAGTTACCTCATACACTCAGGGGCTCGCCTCAGGCGGCAGCGCCTCCTGGTGGACGGAGGGGCGGCATCAGGTAGGTCACTCACCGCAGCTCGGCTGTGAACGTCCTGGCCGCCCCTCCTGCAGCCGCCTCCCGAACCGCCTCTCCAGGACCCTCGGACCGCCTGCCTGCCTCTCGTAGCCATCCCGCGGCCTGCCTCTCGTAGCCATCCCGCGGCCTGCCTCTCGTAGCCATCCCGCGGCCTGCCTCTCGTAGCCATCCCGCGGCCTGCCTCTCGTAGCCATCCCGCGGCCTGCCTCTCGTAGCCATCCCGCGGCCTGCCTCTCGTAGCCATCCCGCGGCCTGCCTCTCGTAGCCATCCCGCGGCCTGCCTCTCGTAGCCATCCCGCGGCCTGCCTCTCGTAGCCATCCCGCGGCCTGCCTCTCGTAGCCATCCCGCGGCCTGCCTCTCGTAGCCATCCCGCGGCCTGCCTCTCGTAGCCATCCCGCGGCCTGCCTCTCGTAGCCATCCCGCGGCCTGCCTCTCGTAGCCATCCCGCGGCCTGCCTCTCGTAGCCATCCCGCGGCCTGCCTCTCGTAGCCATCCCGCGGCCTGCCTCTCGTAGCCATCCCGCGGCCTGCCTCTCGTAGCCATCCCGCGGCCTGCCTCTCGTAGCCATCCCGCGGCCTGCCTCTCGTAGCCATCCCGCGGCCTGCCTCTCGTAGCCATCCCGCGGCCTGCCTCTCGTAGCCATCCCGCGGCCTGCCTCTCGTAGCCATCCCGCGGCCTGCCTCTCGTAGCCATCCCGCGGCCTGCCTCTCGTAGCCATCCCGCGGCCTGCCTCTCGTAGCCATCCCGCGGCCTGCCTCTCGTAGCCATCCCGCGGCCTGCCTCTCGTAGCCACCCCGCGGCCTGCCTCTCCTGTCCGCGGCCCGCCTCTCCTGTTCGTGGCCCGCCTCTCGCAGCCAACCAGCCCAGCTCTCCCGTCCGCGGCCCGCCTCTCGCAGCCACCCGCCCCTCCTCTCCCGTCCGCGGCCCGCCTCTCGCAGCCACCCGGCCCGCCTCTCCCGTCCGCGGCCCGCCTCTCGCGTCCGCGACCTGCCTCTCGCAGAAAGTCGGCCCGCCCTTTGCAGCCACCCGGCCCGCCTCTCCCGTCCGCGGCCCGCCACTCCCAGCCACCCGGCCCGCCTGTCCCGTCCCCCACTCCCAGCCACCCGACCCGCCTCTCCCGTCCGCGGCCCGCCTCTCCCGTCCGCGACCTGCCTCTCGCAGAAAGTCGGCCCGCCCTTTGCAGCCACCCGGCCCGCCTCTCCCGTCCGCGGCCCGCCACTCCCAGCCACCTGGCCCGCCTGTCCCGTCCGCCACTCCCAGCCACCCGACCCGCCTCTCCCGTCCGCGGCCCGCCTCTCCCGTCCGCGGCCCGCCACTCCCAGCCACCCGGCCCGCCTCTCCCGTCCGCGGCCCGCCACTCCCAGCCACCTGACCCACCTCTCCCGTCCGCGGTCCGCCTCATCTATCTGCGGCCCACCTTTCCCACTCGCCCGCGTCCACGTAAGTATGTATCTATTTTATAGTAAGATGTGTGGGTATATATATATATGTTTATATTAATCTGTATATACTGTATGGTGAGTGTGTGTGTATGTATACTGTATGACTGTATAGAAGTGTGTGTATACTGTATGTGTGTGGCGACTGTGTGTGTTTATGCATGCTATATGAGTGTATATGCTGCATATTTGCTATATATATGTGTACATGCTGTATGTATGTGTGTGTATATCTACATATACTGCCATATAGTATATTTTACATGGTGGTACACTGAATGTATCTATATTGCATGGCGGAACGCTGTATATAATATATGGTATATGGCGGCACGCTGTGTGTATTATATGGTATATGGCGGCACGCTGTATGTATTATATGGTATATGGCGGCACAGTGTATGTATTATATGGTATATGGCGGCACAGTGTATGTATTATATGGTATATGGCGGCACGCTGTATGTATTATATGGTATATGGCGGCACAGTGTATGTATTATATGGTATATGGCGGAACGCTGCATGTATTATATGGTATATGGCGGCACACTGTATGTATTATATGGTATATGGCGGCACAGTGTATGTATTATATGGTATATGGTGACACGCTGTATGTATTATATGGTATATGGCGGCACGCTGTATGTATTATATGGTATATGGCGGCACGCTGTATGTATTATATGGTGGCACAGTGTATGTATTATATGGTATATGGTGGCACAGTGTATGTATTATATGGTATATGGGGGCACGCTGTATGTATTATATGGTATATGGTGGCACAGTGTATGTATTATATGGTATATGGTGGCACAGTGTATGTATTATATGGTATATGGGGGCATGCTGTATGTATTATATGGTATATGGCGGCACAGTGTATGTATTATATGGTATATGGCGGCACAGTGTATGTATTATATGGTATATGGCGGCACGCTGTATGTATTATATGGTATATGGCGGCACAGTGTATGTATTATATGGTATATGGCGGAACGCTGCATGTATTATATGGTATATGGCGGCACACTGTATGTATTATATGGTATATGGCGGCACAGTGTATGTATTATATGGTATATGGTGGCACGCTGTATGTATTATATGGTATATGGCGGCACGCTGTATGTATTATATGGTATATGGCGGCACGCTGTATGTATTATATGGTGGCACAGTGTATGTATTATATGGTATATGGTGGCACAGTGTATGTATTATATGGTATATGGGGGCACGCTGTATTGATTTTATATTATATGGCGGATCGTTTTATGTATTTTGTTCTTTGTGGTAACTTGCTGTGTGTATTATATAGTGAACGGTGGCACACTTTATGTATTTTGCATTGCTTTATTTTCATATTAACCCAAGATTGGGTCTGGTCCTGACGCTCCTTGATATATTACATATATGGATTGGGGGGGGGGGGCGTCTTTCTATAGCTCGCCTCAGGCAGCAGAAAGGCTAGGTGCACCCCTGCATACACTGTACATATTACTGATATATATGAGGATGTAGTTACCTCATACATTGTTCATATCACTGATATATATATGGGGGTAGTTACCTCACACATTGTACATATTACTGATTTATATGAGGGTGTAGTTACCTCATACACTATACATATCACTGATATATATGAGGGTGTAGTTACCTCATACACTATACATATCACTGATATATATGAGGGTGTAGTTACCTCATACACTGTACATATCACTGATATATATGAGGGTGTAGTTACCTCATACACTGTACATATCACTGATATATATGAGGAGGTAGTTACCTCACACATTGTACATATCACTGATATATATGAGGATGTAGTTACCTCATACACTGTACATATCACTGATATATATGAGGGTGTAGTTACCTCACACATTGTACATATCACTGATATATATGAGGATGTAGTTACCTCATACACTGTACATATCACTGATATATATGAGGGTGTAGTTACCTCATACACTATACATATCACTGATATATATGAGGGTGTAGTTACCTCATACACTATACATATCACTGATATATATGAGGGTGTAGTTACCTCATACACTATACATATCACTGATATATATGAGGGTGTAGTTACCTCACACACTGCACATATCACTGATTTATATGAGGATGTAGTTACCTCATACACTGTACATATCACTGATATATATGAGGATGTAGTTACCTCACACATTGTACATATCACTGATATATATGGGGGTGTAGTTACCTCACACACTGTACATATCACTGATATATATGGGGGTGTAGTTACCTCACACATTGTACATATCACTGATATATATGAGGATGTAGTTACCTCAGACACTGTACATATCACTGATATATATGAGGGTGTAGTTACCTCACACATTGTACATATCACTGATATATATGAGGATGTAGTTACCTCATACACTGTACATATCACTGATATATATGAGGATGTAGTTACCTCATACATTGTACATATCACTGATATATATGAGGGTGTAGTTACCTCACACACTGTACATATCACTGATATATATGGGGGGTAGTTACCTCATACACTGTACATATCACTGATATATATGGGGGGTAGTTACCGCATACACTGTACATATCACTGATATATATGAGGGTGTAGTTACCTCATACACTGTACATATCACTGATATATATGAGGAGGTAGTTACCTCACACATTGTACATATCACTGATATATATGAGGATGTAGTTACCTCATACACTGTACATATCACTGATATATATGAGGATGTAGTTACCCCATACACTGTACATATCACTGATATATATGAGGATGTAGTTACCCCATACATTGTACATATCACTGATATATATGAGGGTGTAGTTACCCCATACACTGTACATATCACTGATATGTGAGGATGTAGTTACCTCAGACACTGTACATATCACTGATATATATGAGGATGTAGTTACCTCATACACTGTACATATCACTGATATATATGAGGATGTAGTTACCTCATACACTGTGCATATCACTGATATATATATGGGGGTAGTTGCATCATACATTGTACATATTACTGATTTATATGAGGGTGTAGTTACCTCATACACTATACATATCACTGATATATATGAGGATGTAGTTACTTCATACATACCTCCCAACTTTTGGGCAAGAGAAAGAGGGACACAAAGCCCCTCCCCCTTTTTTCTAAGCCACGCCCATTGCCCCACCCTCAAGCATAGTACAATATCGAACTTGATGGTCCCCAAATTTGCCCCCTTAATTTGCCCCCCTTCCCGTGGACCAATATTATAACCCCTAATGCAACTCTGCAACATGTAAAACATATAAAACCCCTCTTTCATTTTATCCTGCCTTTACGCTTGGTTTTCCGCTTTTATTTATCTCCCCAAACTTACACATAATTCTATCTGTACTCCTACCCCCACCCCTCCTCACATGGTGTGGTCCCTGTTCTCTATCCTCCTCCTCCTTCTGTCCTCCGTCCTCCTCCGGTAGCCCCCCCGTCCTCCGTCCTCCTCCGGTAGCCCCCTGTCCTCCTCCGGTAGCCCCCCGTCCTCCGTCCTCCTCCGGTAGCCCCCTGTCCTCCTCCTGATTTCCCAAACTCTTCCTCCTGGCGATCGGCTGCTATGGTAGCCTAAAGTCCCAGTGAGACTAGTAGGCCTGCCATGTGTAATGATCTCTAATAGCAGATGGGAGGCTATTAGAGATCAGCAGTAATATTGCTATACACTAGTATTTCAGTATATTATATTAGCAATCAGTACCCTGGAGGGTCTGAAATTTTTTTAAAAATTGAAAAAAGCAACCCCCTTTCACTAGATCACATATATACACATTATATACCTGTCACACTGCCCCCCCCCCCCACATTATATACCTGTCACACTGCCCCCCCCCCACATTATATACCTGTCACACTGCCCCTCCCACATTATATACCTGTCACACTGCCCCCCCCCCACTTTATATACCTGTCACACTGCCCCCCCACACACACATTATATACCTGTCACACTGCCCCCCCACACACACATTATATACCTGTCACACTGCCCCCCACACACACATTGGGGCACATTTACTTACGCGGTCCAGTCGCGATCCAGCGGCGCGTTCTCTGCTCTGCATTCGGGTCCGGCCGGGATTTATGAATGTAGTTCTTCCGCCGTCCACCAGGTGGCGCTGCTGCGCTGAAAGTCATCTCATCGCGCCGGAATTCACCACCTCGGACCAAGTGAAGGTAAGCGCTCCCCAAGCGACACTTTTTCGGTTTTTAAATGCGGCGGTTTTTCCGAATACGTCGGGTTTTCGTTCGGCCACGCCCCCCGATTTCCGGCGCACGCATGCCGGCGCCGATGCGCCACAATCCGATCGCTTGCGCCACAATCCCGGGGCAATTTAGGTACAATCGGCGCAAATCGGAAATATTCGCGTAACACGTCGGGAAAACGCGAATCGGGCCTTTAGTAAATGACCCCCATTATATACCTGTCACACTGCCCCCCACACACACATTATATACCTGTCACACTGCCCCCCACACACACATTATATACCTGTCACACTGCCCCCCCACACATTATATACCTGTCACACTGCCCCCCCACACATTATATACCTGTCACACTGCCCCCCACACACACATTATATACCTGTCACACTGCCCCCCCCCACACATTATATACCTGTCACATTGCCCCCCCACACACATTATATACCTGTCACACTGCCCCCCCACACATTGCCCCCCCACACATTATATACCTGTCACACTGCCCCCCCACACATTATATACCTGTCACACTGCCCCCCACACATTATATACCTGTCACACTGCAACCCCACACACATTATATACCTGTCACACTGCCCCCCCACACACACATTATATACCTGTCACACTGCCCCCCCACACACACATTATATACCTGTCACACTGCCCCCCCACACACACACACATTATATACCTGTCACACTGCCCCCCCACACACACACACATTATATACCTGTCACACTGCCCCCCCACACACACACACATTATATACCTGTCACACTGCCCCCCCACACACACATTATATACCTGTCACACTGCCCCCCACACACACATTATATACCTGTCACACTGCCCCCCCCCACACATTATATACCTGTCACATTGCCCCCCCACACACATTATATACCTGTCACACTGCCCCCCCACACATTGCCCCCCCACACATTATATACCTGTCACACTGCCCCCCCACACATTATATACCTGTCACACTGCCCCCCACACATTATATACCTGTCACACTGCAACCCCACACACATTATATACCTGTCACACTGCCCCCCCACACACATTATATACCTGTCACACTGCCCCCCCACACACACATTATATACCTGTCACACTGCCCCCCCACACACACATTATATACCTGTCACACTGCCCCCCCACACACACACACATTATATACCTGTCACACTGCCCCCCCACACACACACACATTATATACCTGTCACACTGCCCCCCCACACACACACACATTATATACCTGTCACACTGCCCCCCCACACACACATTATATACCTGTCACACTGCTGCCCCCCCACACACACACATTATATACCTGTCACACTGCCCCCCCCACACATAATATACCTGTCACACTGCCCCCCCCACACATAATATACCTGTCACACTGCCCCCCCCACACACATAATATACCTGTCACACTGCCCCCCCCACACATAATATACCTGTCACACTGCCCCCCCCACACATAATATACCTGTCACACTGCCCCCCCCACACACATTATATACCTGTCACACTGCCCCCCCCACACACATTATATACCTGTCACACTGCCCCCACACACACACATTATATACCTGTCACACTGCCCCCACACACACACACACATTATATACCTGTCACACTGCCCCCACACACACACACACATTATATACCTGTCACACTGCCCCCCCACACACACACACATTATATACCTGTCACACTGCCCCCCCACACACACACACATTATATACCTGTCACACTGCCCCCCCACACACACACACATTATATACCTGTCACACTGCCCCCCCACACACACACACATTATATACCTGTCACACTGCCCCCCCACACACACACACATTATATACCTGTCACACTGCCCCCCCACACACACACACATTATATACCTGTCACACTGCCCCCCCACACACACACACATTATATACCTGTCACACTGCCCCCCCACACACACACACATTATATACCTGTCACACTGCCCCCCCACACACACACACATTATATACCTGTCACACTGCCCCCCCACACACACACACATTATATACCTGTCACACTGCCCCCCCACACACACACACATTATATACCTGTCACACTGCCCCCCCACACACACACACATTATATACCTGTCACACTGCCCCCCCACACACACACACATTATATACCTGTCACACTGCCCCCCCACACACACACACATTATATACCTGTCACACTGCCCCCCCACACACACACACATTATATACCTGTCACACTGCCCCCCCACACACACACACATTATATACCTGTCACACTGCCCCCCCACACACACACACATTATATACCTGTCACACTGCCCCCCCACACACACACACATTATATACCTGTCACACTGCCCCCCCACACACACACACATTATATACCTGTCACACTGCCCCCCCACACACACACACATTATATACCTGTCACACTGCCCCCCCACACACACACACATTATATACCTGTCACACTGCCCCCCCACACACACACACATTATATACCTGTCACACTGCCCCCCCACACACACACACATTATATACCTGTCACACTGCCCCCCCACACACACACACATTATATACCTGTCACACTGCCCCCCCACACACACACACATTATATACCTGTCACACTGCCCCCCCACACACACACACATTATATACCTGTCACACTGCCCCCCCACACACACACACATTATATACCTGTCACACTGCCCCCCCACACACACACACATTATATACCTGTCACACTGCCCCCCCACACACACACACATTATATACCTGTCACACTGCCCCCCCACACACACACACATTATATACCTGTCACACTGCCCCCCCACACACACACACATTATATACCTGTCACACTGCCCCCCCACACACACACACATTATATACCTGTCACACTGCCCCCCCACACACACACACATTATATACCTGTCACACTGCCCCCCCACACACACACACATTATATACCTGTCACACTGCCCCCCCACACACACACACATTATATACCTGTCACACTGCCCCCCCACACACACACACATTATATACCTGTCACACTGCCCCCCCACACACACACACATTATATACCTGTCACACTGCCCCCCCACACACACACACATTATATACCTGTCACACTGCCCCCCCACACACACACACATTATATACCTGTCACACTGCCCCCCCACACACACACACATTATATACCTGTCACACTGCCCCCCCACACACACACACATTATATACCTGTCACACTGCCCCCCCACACACACACACATTATATACCTGTCACACTGCCCCCCCACACACACACACATTATATACCTGTCACACTGCCCCCCCACACACACACACATTATATACCTGTCACACTGCCCCCCCACACACACACACATTATATACCTGTCACACTGCCCCCCCACACACACACACATTATATACCTGTCACACTGCCCCCCCACACACACACACATTATATACCTGTCACACTGCCCCCCCACACACACACACATTATATACCTGTCACACTGCCCCCCCACACACACACACATTATATACCTGTCACACTGCCCCCCCACACACACACACATTATATACCTGTCACACTGCCCCCCCACACACACACACATTATATACCTGTCACACTGCCCCCCCACACACACACACATTATATACCTGTCACACTGCCCCCCCACACACACACACATTATATACCTGTCACACTGCCCCCCCACACACACACACATTATATACCTGTCACACTGCCCCCCCACACACACACACATTATATACCTGTCACACTGCCCCCCCACACACACACACATTATATACCTGTCACACTGCCCCCCCACACACACACACATTATATACCTGTCACACTGCCCCCCCACACACACACACATTATATACCTGTCACACTGCCCCCCCACACACACACACATTATATACCTGTCACACTGCCCCCCCACACACACACACATTATATACCTGTCACACTGCCCCCCCACACACACACACATTATATACCTGTCACACTGCCCCCCCACACACACACACATTATATACCTGTCACACTGCCCCCCCACACACACACACATTATATACCTGTCACACTGCCCCCCCACACACACACACATTATATACCTGTCACACTGCCCCCCCACACACACACACATTATATACCTGTCACACTGCCCCCCCACACACACACACATTATATACCTGTCACACTGCCCCCCCACACACACACACATTATATACCTGTCACACTGCCCCCCCACACACACACACATTATATACCTGTCACACTGCCCCCCCACACACACACACATTATATACCTGTCACACTGCCCCCCCACACACACACACATTATATACCTGTCACACTGCCCCCCCACACACACACACATTATATACCTGTCACACTGCCCCCCCCACACACACACACATTATATACCTGTCACACTGCCCCCCCACACACACACACATTATATACCTGTCACACTGCCCCCCCCACACACACACACATTATATACCTGTCACACTGCCCCCCCCCACACACACACATTATATACCTGTCACACTGCCCCCCCCCACACACACACATTATATACCTGTCACACTGCCCCCCCCCACACACACACATTATATACCTGTCACACTGCCCCCCCCCACACACACACATTATATACCTGTCACACTGCCCCCCCCACACACACACATTATATACCTGTCACACTGCCCCCCCACACACACACACATTATATACCTGTCACACTGCCCCCCCACACACACACACATTATATACCTGTCACACTGCCCCCCCACACACACACACATTATATACCTGTCACACTGCCCCCCCACACACACACACATTATATACCTGTCACACTGCCCCCCCACACACACACACATTATATACCTGTCACACTGCCCCCCCACACACACACACATTATATACCTGTCTCACTGCCCCCCCACACACACACACATTATATACCTGTCTCACTGCCCCCCCACACACACACACATTATATACCTGTCTCACTGCCCCCCCACACACACACACATTATATACCTGTCTCACCATCCTTACACTGCCCCCCCACACACACACACATTATATACCTGTCTCACCATCCTTGCACTGCTTCTGTATAACTTCACATACACATACCTCGGCATGCATGGCAGCAACCTCTACCCGGGTCTACAGTAGCTCCTCCCACACAGGCGTCACATGGTCATGACCTCATCGAAGGTCCTGGACAATATTCACTACAGTTATGATCCCTGGAGCCGTGTGTGCTCTGTATGTATTAGCCAGCAGGTGAATGGCAGATGTGCCGCTGCCGACCCCCCCCCCCCCCCCCTCCTGGCCCGGGACAATGCGGGGAACAACGTGAAAATCTCTTAGCCTCCCGGGGAGGCGGGACTTGCGTTAAAAAATGTTTATGTCCTGCCGAAAGTGGGACGGTTGGGAGGTATGCTCATAGACTGTACATATCACTGATATATATGAGGGTGTAGTTACCTCATACACTTTACATATCACTGATATATGAGGGTGTAGTTACCTCATACACTGTACATACCACTGATATATATGAGGGTGTAGTTACCTCATACACTGTACATATGAGGATGTAGTTACCTCATACACTGTACAGATCAGTGATATATATGAGGATGTAGTTACGGCATAGACTGTACATATCACTGGTATATATGAGGGTGTAGTTATCCCATACACTGTACATATCGCTGATTTATATGAGGGTGTAGTTACCCCATACACTGTACATATCGCTGATTTATATGAGGATGTAGTTACCTCATACACTATACATATCGCTGATTTATATGAGGGTGTACTTACCTCACACACTTTACATATAACTTCTTCAGGAGTCCAGTCCTTTTGGATAGAGACTGAGGGCAGATGTCCGCCATTACTCTGCTTGTCATGGGGAGGTTACATGTATTATACACTAGGGAGAGAGGAGCTGCCCAGAGAGAGCACATGTACAGGATTGTCAGGGAAATATCCCCATATCTCGATGTAATGTGTTTCCAAATCATTGTATAGTACGAGCTGCTCGGTGAATTACTCAGACCTTCACATGTTTGAGAGAATTCCAATTTATTTAGGTTGCAGACAGTCTTTATAGGTTCTTGGGACAAAGGACCCTAGTGACCATACCCACATTCCAATAGCCAACAGGATGTAACTGAAAGATGATCAGTGTACGCGGGGGATGGTGCTATTCACAGGGATCTTTGTATAGATACATGATAGAAGAACAGATTCAAAAATGGATTCTATTCCCTCACAATTCCTCCCTTTTTGTGAATAATTTCAGGTACTGCTCAGGTGGTACATTGACATGTGCTAATCACACATCCAGGACTTATCTGACCTCTTCACCTGCTTCCCTCCTGAGCATCCTGAACATTATATCACAACACAATTCATGTAAATCCATTGTAAAGGGTAGAATCTGTACATCCTATTGGTGTATATCCTTATACATGTGTATTACAAAGAGTGACAGGTTCTTTGGATTTCGTGTTATAGAATAAGAAAAATTACACAGTCAACAATATTTAAAAGGTTTATTGTAATACAAAAGTATATAAAGAGGTAAATATCAAAAGATTATACTCACAACACTGTCAACTTTCATTGATGAGCTCCGGCACACAAAATCTTCACGGGCTTATCAACTTACAACACTGTCCACCATCATTGATGACCTTCCGGCAGGTCGGGGTCTTCACGGACTATCACCAAGCAGTAGAATGACAGGTATTGACAGGTAGCATCAGGTCTTGAGGCGTCCCACAAGTACCCAAGCAGTATAGCATCAGTATAGCATCAGTCTAGCTCTCAATTCTCTCAAATCCCTACCGCCAGGTGATAGTACGGAGGTTTTATACCCCATGTCTGTGCGTCACCAAACTATATGGAAAAACATATGTATGCATATGTTTTCTCATTATTCTCCTAATGGTATAGTTTCCCATGAAAGTGGCCAGTTTTCATTGGAAAGCATCCCAGGAGATGAGCGCATCCCAAAAGATAGGCGCATCCCAGCAGGTGTGTAATGCCTAACAGAGTGCAAATAAGGATAAGAATATGTCAAACTTAATGAGAATAAAAATGTCAAACATAATGAGGATCAAAATATGTTGATTTGGGTTCATTCACAGTTGAAATAAGGTTACATGAACTGTCTTTTATCTCAAGAGCAGCCATGTTGTATCTTCTACTCCATTTTGGTTTTCCATTACATTCCACCCTAGACAGGTCAGGTCACCTTATACACACCATAAGCTACCTTTATATGTTTATGCTTAGTGGGTTTGAACATAACACATAAGGATGGAATGCATTGGAGACAACAGCAACTTATAATTAAGAGAGATATTATGCAAATTATAATTCCGACAATTTTTCGGAGATATCCAAAATCCGGTAGGAAGACTAATAGCCAATCCCACCACCCTTGATTTACATCTTGTTTTATTTGAGTAATCATTTCATGCAGTTGCTGTAATTTACCATGAACATCTTCTGAATGATCAGATAAATTAAAGCAACACAGTCCTGCAAAACTTTCACATCCGTGACCGTGTTTGAGTAACAGGTAATCTATAGCGGCTCTACTTTGTAATATAGCCTTCTTATATGAATGTAAATCTAGCAAAATATCCTCTATAATAGCACTAGTGATATTTATATTTCTTATCATAAAGCAAGCCATATGTGCTAGTGTTCTTTGATTAATTACGGCTAAGCCGGGCACTCCTACAGCCAAACTTATATATTCTGCTGCTGACAGGAGGGTTACATCATAATAGTCTTTGGGCAGTTGTATAGTGTCTCTCTTTCTCAGAGCATGTTCAGGTGGTGGAGGGACCATAGTTAAAGTTAACCGGGATAATGCACATAGACCTCCGGTCACATTGGCAGGTAAATAGGTATAGCTGTTATTGCTACAAGCTAAAACCCAACCTGGGGGCAGGGGTACATGTGAGTCTAATGATGGGACAATCATTGTTCTGTTACACTGCACTAGAAGATGACAATCCTTGTCAGTTCTATCACAAATTTTTGGCAAACGTTTCTGTACCACTGCCTTTGGTTTGGTGTGTGCATCTGTGGATTCATTTTGTTCAGCGCTTTGTCCCTGCTCATCAGTGTGTTCTGGTGTTTGTTCTGGGGGTTATGCAGGGGTGTGCTGAAAACATTTATTACAAGCTGGAATGTGTGTTTTGTCACATGTAAATTCAAAGCATAATTCTGCATCAGTTATAGCCCCAGTTGATATTTTGATCATATTTTCTTCTAAATCACTGTAAGTGGGGCAGTTCAAACAAGCATAATAAGGACTTATCCAGTCCGCATGCATAAGTAAATCATTGTCCGTTAATTCTGTATCATTTAACTGTATGCGTACCGGTTGAGTCCATACTGCAACAGGAGTTGGTACAGCGACCAAACAAGTTTCCAGGATATTGCTGGAATATACATTTTTCAGGCAAAAGTCTGTCACATTCAGTACTCGAGCTAGGTACAGCCACATGTTCTCCTTCGTTCTCCATAGATCTCTCTCCCACTCTCTTGCTCCTCGACTTAGGTTGTTCTCGGACAAGCTGGGGGCTTTATAGGGCTCACAATAGCAGCACCACAAGACATCCGATGAGGATTAGTGGGATCCAAACCTGATAGGAGATAGAAATTACTCATGTTAGTACACTTTATTGGCTGGGGTGCACTGATACTGAGTTGCACCAGGTGCCATAGTAACCAGCACATTATCAATGCCTTTTGCAATTACTTCAGCTGGTGTGGGAAGACCTTGGGCTGTTTTACACATACTTTGCTCCATCTGAGTGTCCAAAACCTTCAGGACCTTATACAGTCAGGAGTATAGGAGCATCTCCTTTAGCTAGGGTGATTTTTGGTATGACAAGACAATCAATTATTCGATCTTCTCTCCCTCCTGAATTCCCAATGCTTCTATAAAATCACACTAATTTCACCTCGGTAATCAACATCCATTACCTCATTACTTACCTGTACACCACGTAAACTCAAGCTGGATTGTCCCAGGATTATATCTTGAGTTCCCCTGGGATTCTGTATTACTTCACATGGATTGTTTTTGTAGCTCTAGGAATTTCAACAAGTTTCATGTTTAATTTTCCTATCACAACTGGATTAACTTTCACAAATTTTACTTCAAAAGCAAACTTCTTATCATGCAGCTGCATTCCAAATGTCTATATCTATAATGCATTCAGGGACTGGGACTAGAACAATTAACAATAGTACAATAAAACATTATACTGTTTGACAGGAAGATTCCCTATTTTTAGCCAGATTTTTGTTCAAGTACATATGATTTTCTGATACCAAGCACTGTAATGCCAAGAGAATTTCACAATTAGGTGTAGCCTCTACCCAATATCTACTTATGCAAAATACATTTCAATAATTTTTGTGTCTTTAATCAATTAGCAAATTTACATGGGGTCAGGCATTCTACACTTCTACACCGTGGGCTTGGCTACAAGTTGGGAAGAGTTACCATCAATCCTGGCACAAGCAACTGCAGATGCCACCCTGTGCTGCTTTATCTTCCCTCGCCGCTTTCTGTATTTATATCGGGCTGCCCTTACAAATGCCTCTTCTGACACATTTTTATGCAGAAACACTTTGTCAGCCAACATCTGCTGCTGATATCTATGCATAGTTTCCTGAGACTGTAGGGTTAACAGCGGCTGTTCTAATTCACTGACAAGATTCTGTAAAAGCATTTTCTCCTCATGAATCAGAATCCACACATTGCCTTCACTGATCTGCAATTTTTCTAAACACTGTACAACATCTACCGGGCTACAATTAGTTAACTGTTCCTTACAGTTTTCACTTAATCCAGTAGTTTCAGTAGTTAAACTTGAGTAAGGAGCCTGCTCCCAACCCGAAATACACTTAAACATTTTACTCATGATCATTTTTCTTAATTCTATAAATAGAAATCCTTGCCAGACTACGCCAAAAATGTATTACAAAGAGTGACAGGTTCTTTGGATTTCGTGTTATAGAATAAGAAAAATTACACAGTCAACAATATTTAAAAGGTTTATTGTAATACAAAAGTATATAAAGAGGTAAATATCAAAAGATTATACTCACAACACTGTCAACTTTCATTGATGAGCTCCGGCACACAAAATCTTCACGGGCTTATCAACTTACAACACTGTCCAGCATCATTGATGACCTTCCGGCAGGTCGGGGTCTTCACGAACTATCACCAAGCAGTAGAATGACAGGTATTGACAGGTAGCATATGTTTGCATATGCCATGTTGTATCTTCTACTCCATTTTGGTTTTCCATTACAACATGTCACCCTACCAACCCCTGAGTACTATTAGACATGGTATGCGGCGCACACACTGTAGTAGGAGTGGTAGGAGTGATAATGTCCATAGAAGCATCAAGCTACACAGATTCATGTTCTGCAGTCTCTGGGTCCAGCACCATTCTTCAGCTGTCGCTGTCTCGTTGTAGTTTCTACACGTTGATGTGTCACAGGTATTTTGGGATGACTCTTCAAAAGACTCTCAGGTGTCACATCAGGACCATCTCATCGACTGGGTGCAGGTCCTCTGCTCTAGCTACTTTAGGTTCTGGAACTGAAACAGGTACTTGGTTATGCACCTAAGATAAAAATGTATCTGCAGGTTTTGGACATCCCACCAATTCTCCATGACACCTCTGGACAACCTTAGGGTAAGTATATGTTCATCCATGGGGAAATTCTAAAAACAACCTCAGCAGGTGAAAAGACTTTTTAATCCCTAGAGCTCTTGTCTACTATATTACTACCCCAATAGGGATTATTACTATAGTCTCTAGAATAAGTGGACTAACATATTCCTCGATCCCTGGCTGTGGTCTTAACAGTTGCTTTAGTTACAGGATAGGGTTCAGATTACCCAGAAAAGAGGTCCACACACATAAGTACATGTTTGTAGCTACTTACCTTTGGTAGCTGTACTTAGCCAATCTACAACCTCTGGAAGGGGTAAAACGGCTTCAGAGTGTATATATGAGGGTTTTCACTACTCTCCCTACATTGTACTAAGCATATATAAACATACTTGTGTAAATGGACAGTAGCAAAAGTGAATCTAAGTGATACTCCATACTTATCCACCACGAAGCATATAGAGTCTTAGACTGGTGCCTCACCCTGTGGGTGCACTGAACCATCATAGGGTAATGGGCCCTTGGCAGACATTGCTTGTCACCTCTTTGCCATAGTCCACCCTCCATCCATGGGGTCCCAGTGTTACTCCAGTCTTGCTTCCTCACCTGTGAAGCCGGTTTCTATAAAGACAGGAGTATAGATAAACCTACTGGGCCAGCGAGGATCACGGACTGTACTGATCCAGGCTCCTTTCCCCTAGGCTTTCTAGTAACCAGTATGGTCACTTCATGTGTTAGAGCTTTATAGGTTTTACCTTCTAGGATGGACCTTTATTGTAACACTAAGGCCTCTATCAGCTATTTCAAAGTCTCATAGTTGTTGATAAACTTACTATATGAAGTTAGAAATCATAAGGAATCCCAAAAGACTCACATTCTTACCCTCTGCCACTTTACACCCCTCCATCAGTGCCTTCACCTCCGCCTCCTGTACAGACAGGTAGGTCAGGAGTGGTTCTGCTGCTGTTACCTCATGTTGTGTGACCGCTGCACATGTGATGTAGAATTAACCTCATTCCTGGTTTCTAAAGCCATCTATAAAAAACTCAAAATGCAGATTAATGATATATTCAGTTTTGATATTACAAAAAGGTAACTGGTTCATTAATCATTAAGTTAAAAGAAAATTTTAAATACAACCCGTCTACCTCATGTCTCCCCCCTTTGAATCTAGCGAAAGTAGTGGAGCTGGATTCAATGTAATACATCATAAAGAGGGCACATTGTAACCAAGGTTTCTAGTCATGAAGAGGTGAAATACTATAAGGATAGTCCAAAACTACTACAGAAGCTTTTTATACATAGGCAGCAGTAGGATACAAAACCAAGAAGGGTCCAGGTTGTCATGTGACACACGATCAGCAGCTTCCGGCCTGTGTCCTCTCCTCTGAGGTGCTTGGCTTAAACTTAAATGAGAACAATAGAAAGTGAACAATATACTACAGAAAAACACAGTTTTGGGACCAATGCCGATGTATCAATGCTGTATAATAGGAGGCATACAGCATACAAATTCCTTAGATCTTATTATAAAGCTATACAGTCATACTGGTGGCATATACTGGGCAGAAGCATCACTAGAGACAGTGACGTAGGAGGCTTCTAGGGGTGTTATAACTTCTGCCTAAAAAGCTCCTAATAATTATCTAAGACATAGCTGCTGAATAGGACTAATAGTATGAGGTCATAGGGAGCTTTTACTCCTGGTTAAAACAATAAAATTACAGATGTTGCACCGAATCAAACCCAAAATCTGCTTAGGGCCATGAGGGTTATCAGTCCTCAGTAATGAACACACATTCTCATTGTTCCTTTCTTCTCTTAACATTCCAATATCTTTTGATATACTTGTCCTTTTCCAACATTCTCTGACATCCTTTTACAGCCTTTTTCTCATTCAAGATCCGTACGTCTGGTTTCCCACTGAATTGCCTCTCATACTACCTAGCAAATTTTTCCCATAATTTTCTATATATCTCTAGTGCCGGCACACACTCGCAGTCACTCACTCTTCCATAGGGCAGTTTTAACCACTTCTAATTCTAAAATTTTTTTCTTTTTTTTTTTTTAAACCGTTTGCCCGTCAAGAAATGACTGCAGTCCCCTTCCTTGAAGCAGCTCTGGATCCTACCACACAAAATAAATTTATAAAGTCCGACTGTCCAAACTCAGTCTACTTTGTCTCAAGCGAATTACGATCCAAAAGCTGCTCTTCTAGGAGACTCTTTAGGTAGGGGCGATTCCAGGATGTTACGTTCTTAAAACCAGTACAGTACAGTATCACAATAGCGCTATCAAACACAAATGTTAAAACTCACACAATACACATATACACTACCACACATCACATGGAGTTTTCAAATAAGCTAACAAGATTCTTTGGACTGGACAATATAGGCATGCAACTCACCGGACGTGGAACAATCCAAACAAGGAGAGACAGAACAATTTGTAAGAAAAAGCTTCTTACCTTTTTGTGCAGCTGCATGGTCTGTCTGTCCTGAAAGGATGATCCCTAAATTCTCCGGTAGGCGTCATGCAAACCCATGTCCCTGTTCGAGCGCCAAGTTTTGTCAGGGAAATATCCCCATATCTCGATGTAATGTGTGGTTCCAAATCATTGTATAGTACGAGCTGCTCGGTGAACCACTCAGACCTTCACATGTTTGAGAGAATTCCAATTTATTTAAGTTGCAGACAGTCTTTATAGGTTCTTGGGACAAAGGAACCTAGTGACCATACCCACATTCCAATAGCCAACAGGATGTAACTGAAAGATGATCAGTGTACGCGGGGGATGGTGCTATTCACAGGGATCTTTGTATAGTTACATGATAGAAGAACAGATTCAAAAATGGATTCTATTCCCTCACAGGATCAAAGATGGAGGCTGCATCATTACTAGTCTCTTATAATCTCGGTTCTCTATAGTCTTGGTGCCTTACACCGTACTGCGAGTCACTGACCATGATAGGTGCGGGTCCCCCACATTCCTGGTCTGTATGGCTCAGCATTGACCTGTACAGAGTAAGTGTAGTGGCTGGATATGAGGAGTTTAGCTATCTGAATAAAACCTCCATGTCACTGATATACAAACGGATTCTATAGTAGCCCATCCCAGGTCATTGCTTTATAATCACCACATGCTGCATTCAGATGCTTATGTGCCTGGTGCAGTGTACATGGCTTCCATCTCACTGCTTTATTTTAGTTATGGACCAGGCTGTATGTTACATATATATATAGCTAGCCTTTAGTTGTGGCTTCTATATTATGGACTGTCCATGTATACCTTATGTGCACATATATATATATATATATATATTATATACTCTAGATTACATGAGTGGTACATGGTACAATACCGAGGGGGTTATATGCCGCCTCAGACTAGAATGGTGAATTAGTATTGTAATATTATATTGCATTTATCCCCATGAAATGGCTGGAGAATTAGCCAGACACGTGGTCAGTGTTACTGCTGCACCTAATTCTGTAAGATAAATGGATCCCATATATCCAGGTCCTTGGTACGTTTATATAATGTTTTATGGATGGTTGAATTTAATGTCTCCAATGGTTGGTCTGGGGTCAAATCTTCTTTCGCCACTTAGCTAGGAGGTTGGCGGCTATGTGGAGCTGGGGATGTGGCTCTCGCGCGCTGTGCGCGTAATTATGGTTTATGGGAAACAAGTTTTCAACAAGTGGAGACATATATACACTTCTCTAAGGGGCGGTCCCTGAGAAGATGGTTCTGGTTTGGTTATCCACACCTAGTTACGCCACTAGCTAAGAGGATAGCGGCTGGTGGATCACTAGAGTGTTGGTTTTGTACGCTGTGCATGCATTGTATATCACCACTTGCCAGGAGGTTGCGGCTTGTGGATATGGTAGTTGTGGTTTCGCTACACGCTGAGCGTGATTATTGAGCAAAGTTACATTTCTTTAGTATTATACCGGGTTAAGTTGGTTGTGGGCTCGGTCAGTGAGGAGTTTAAATAGAGCAAGGATTAAGGTTAACAAAACAATAGGCCGGTTTATAGCACGAAACGGGGGCATTGTGAAATGGACCCGGACTTGGAAAAAGGGCAAGGGGTGTATCTACGTGAGGACGGGGTACACCTGACGCCTGGATGTATGGTTACTGGGTATACAGGAAGGAGCGGAGAAGGTGTTGAGGATGTGGCGGGACAGCCGTGTGTGAAGTCATCCCACACGGTGTTGTGGCATTTTTAGGAGGGGTTCTCAGGGCAAAAAGGAGGTGTTGAGACTGGGGAGCTGGCAACACGGCGGGTGTCCAGTCCCCCGAATAGTTGGATTAACAGAAAACGGTGAATTCCTGGGAGCAAGGATCTCAGGAGGTGGGGAAGTCTCCATTTTGGGTCCCTGGTCAGGCGCATATACGGCTGGGGGCAAGTGAGACTTCCTGGCAACGGATTTGATGGCAATTTAGATGCCCCCCGGAACCCCTTTGCTAGCGGAGTTTAAAGAGAACCCGTCATGCAAAATAACCCCCCTAAACTAAATATATTTTCATAAACTGCCATTAGAGAGCATTGCCTCCATCCCTTCATTGTCCCTCTACATGCCTGTAAACCTAAGCAATGAGGTCCTAAAGCTGTATGCAAATGACCTGTGAAATGTCCAATGAAGCATTAGCATATTCAAGCTGTCCACTCTATTCATGAGTGGGAGGCACAGCCACACCCCCAGTGCATGACTGACAGCCTGTATAATGGAGTGAGGCTGCATAATGATGTGCTTCCTGGTGCTGGGGCCACGCCCCCTGCAGCCTGTGTGTGCATGTGTGTGTGTGTTTAGGAGAGATACAGCAGCTCCAGGCTGCAGCCATGTTACAGCAGAACATGTCAGATTCATGTGTAGCTGATGTCTGTGTCTCTCACCTGTATATTAGGAGGATGCAGCATGTCAGCAGATGCAGCACACACACTAGCCATGCTTTACTATACATTACACACAGACATGAGCAGGGGGAGGAGAGGGGAGGGGGAACAGGGGTGACATCACTGCCTCTGACCATGTGACCAGCCTCATTTATATGATAAAGAATAGATGATTTTACAATGATTAATGTATGAAATAACTAGATAAAGGCTGGGATGGATCCTTGTGAGCTGCTCCAACAGGTAGTGGTGACAGGACTAGTGACACAGACCTGATGACAGGTGTCCTTTAATGTAAATGGTAATGTTATGCAATGTTATTGATTAATGATGATGTTTGTTATAATAAATGCGGACGCTGTGGCCTTTAACCCAACATTTGTGTTTGATTCTTAATGAGTGAAGGGGGGTTTGGGGTTTGGGTTTCTCAGCAGTAATTTTAAGTCCCAAAGTCATGTATTGTGTATATACTGTATCTAAAGTGTAGGCATGTAGAATGTGAAATTTATGTGGAATGTTCATGTACAGGTGGTATTTAGTGTGAATAAAAGTGCAATTATATTTGTATTTGTGTAGAATGTGTAAATGCTCATGAAGGTTGTATATACATGTAATGCTTAAGTATGAGGCTGCGGTCACATTCTGAGGTTCTTGGTGCGTTTTTAAACGCATTGAAAATGCATGCGTGATTGCATGTTTACCATGCGTTTAGCTTGTTTTAACCTGATTTTTAATCTGCTTACCCTTCCAACAATGAAAAAAACGCTTCCAGTGTAGCCGAATGAATTATTACATTTAAAGACGCATGTGGTCTTATACATGCTTTTTGACCCATCCAAAACGCCATGTGTGAATGAAGAGCTGAGGAGAGGTGATTTGCCCAATTACATTACTGTTAACATTTATGTTTACAAAATGCAATATAAACATGATGTTAACGCATATGCTAGCAATGTGTTAAAATATGTGTTTTTACCACGTTAACGCAAGTGTTAACAGCTTGTTTATGTTGCTATTTGTAAACAAAAATGTTAACAGTAATGTGATTAGGAAACTCACGGCTCTTCAGTTGTCGTAATGCGCGTGAAAACGCAACCAAAATGCAAAGTGTAACAGCACCCTCGTTTTTATTCCGGGCGCGATCACACATTGCGTTTTGGTTGCGTTTTCATTGTGTTTTGAAATGCAATACAACAGCTGAGGAGAGGTGATATGCCTAATTATATTAATATTAACATTTACGTTTACTAAATTCAGTGTAAATGCAATGTTAACACATGAGTAAACAATGGCTTAACATCGCGTTTACACTGCATTTTCTAAACGCTAATGTTAATGCTAAATGACCTCTCGTCAGCTTTTGTAATGCATTTCAAAAACACAATTGAATGTGGTGTTAACACATGTGTTAACATGTCATTATGAAACTGAAACATTAACATGTTAATGCATGTGTCAACATTGCATTAAAATTGTGTTTTGTGAACACACATGTTAATAGCAATGTAAATAGGCAAATCACCTCTACTCAGCTGTTGTATTGCATTTAAAGGGTGCGACCACATGTTTTTCGGATTCAGTTTTTGATGCCCATACCAGGAATGAAGTAAAAGTAGGAGTAGCAGCAGCTTTCAATTATTTGTCTCGCCCATTATGCTCCACAACTGCTTTTGGCTTTAAAAACTGAACATGTGGACGCACCCTGAGGGCGCGTTCACACGTTGCGTTTTGGTCGCGTTTTCATTGCGTTTGAAACGCATATACAACAGCTGATGTGAGGTAATTTGCCTAATTACATTACCGTTTACGTTTGTAAAGGCAATGTTAACACACGTGTTAACAAAACACATGTGTTAACGCTTTGTTAACGCATGCGTTAACACCGCGTTTACGATGCATTTTGTAAACGGAAACGTTAACAGTGATGTAATTAGGCAAATCACCCCTCCTCAGCTGTTGTATATGTGTTTCAAACGCAATGAAAACGCAGGTCAAAACGCAACGTGTGAACGCGCCCTAAGGGTGATGTCACACATGGCATTTTTAGGTCATTTGTGGGTCGTTTTTAGCTAATGTGTTTTCAGATCGTAAAAAACGCCTGTTTTCCAAATTTGCGCAATTAAAAACTGACAGAAACTGATGTGTTTTTGCCTAAAAACTCCAAGTGTGACATCCCCATAAAACATGGTTTAAAAGCAACATGTGATCGCAGCCTGAGGGCGCGTTCATAATGCAACGCTAGCACACAGGTGGTGCCACACATAGCAACAACCTCTACCCGGGTCTTCAGTAGCTCCTCCCACACAGGAGTCACATGGTCATGACCTCATCGAAGGTCCTAGACCATATTTACTGCTGGGTAGTACCGTATGTGCTCAATGTGCTGCAGTCAGCAGGTGGCGGGCAAAAGATGTGCCCGCCACCTGCAATCGTAGGGGCAGGGGGCTCGATCATGGGAAAGCTTGTGTGGTCACTGAGACCTGTCTTTAGTTGGGAGTGATACAGCACATGATTCCATCACAGCAGTGTTCGGGCAGGGCTGCATTGCTAGCTCTGTGCAAGCTGAATTTCCCTGCCTGTCTGGGAGCGATGCTCTGCAGCAGCGCCGCTGGATGTCGCTCCTTGTCAGTGTCAGACATGCTCAGCTGGTGGGGGCCTCGGATCTCCTGCCCCAGGAGCCCCGCCTTTGATCCGGCCCTGCTGATACCAATACATTAGACATGGCCTCCCCTTCTCTATCCCTGACCATGTGATCCAACCCCCCTGCAGGTCTACTGGTGTGTGTGTGTCATGTCTCCCGGGACCATGACTGTCAGGGTATCTCCAGAGGGCAGGGCACCCAGGGACAGATGATGTCCCAGCTGTCAGTCCCCTCTATTTCATCTGTAACCA
Source organism: Engystomops pustulosus (assembly GCF_040894005.1). Lineage (NCBI taxonomy): Eukaryota > Metazoa > Chordata > Amphibia > Anura > Leptodactylidae > Engystomops > Engystomops pustulosus. The sequence goes on from NC_092419.1 coordinate 74,117,558, forward strand.
CAACAGCAGAAGGCTCCGGTCTCACAAACCAGGAAGTTTCTGGGACCATCTGACTGCTGGTTACAGAGGAAATGGACAAACCAGAGTCTCCATCTTTGGGCAGAGCTGTGGGTGTGCACGTACCACAATCCATATCGACATAGTTTCATAGTTTATACGGTTGAAAAAAAGACACTTGTCCATCTAGTTCAACCAAGGAAGGGTAGGGATTGGATGAGGAAGGGATTTAGGGGAAACAATCCTATATAGCATAACAATCAATGTTATTTAGGTGTAAAAAGGCATCTAGACCCTTCTTGAAGCTCTCCGCTGTCCCTGCTGTGACCAGCGCCTGAGGCAGGCTATTCCACAGATTGACAGTTCTCATAGTAAAAAAGCCCTGTCGCCTCCGGTGATTAAACCTTGGTTTCTCCAAACGGAGACAGTGCCCCCTCGTCATTTGATTTAATCTGAAACAACTTACCACCATATTTTTTGTATGGACCATTCATATATTTAAATAAATTAATCATGTCCCCTCGTAGTCGTCTCTTTTCCAGACTAAATAAATCTAGTTGTTTTAATCTTTCCTTATAACTAAGACCCTCCATACCCCTTATCAGTTTTGTGGCTCTACGTTGAACCCTCTCCAGCTCCAGGGCATCCTTTTTATGGACCGGTGCCCAGAACTGGACAGCATATTCCAGGTGTGGCCGAACCAGTGCCTTGTATAGTGGTAATATTACATCCCTATCACGAGAGTCCATTCCACTTTTGATACATGACATGATCCTACTAGCTTTAGAGGCAGTTTGTCCAAATCACCCTGCAGCCTATGAACATCCTCCATAGACTGTATTACACTACACAGCTTGGTGTCATCTGCAAAAATAGACACAGTGCTATTAATTCCTACCTCTATATCATTAATAAATATATTAAATAGTAGTGGGCCAAGCACAGAACCCTGAGGTACACCACTCATAACTGGTGACCATTCCGAGTAGGAATCATTGATCACAACTAGAGATGAGCGAACATGCTCGTCCGAGCTTGATGCTCGGTCGAGCATTAGGGTACTCGAAACTGCTCGTTGCTCGGACGAATACTTCGCCCGCTCGAGAAAATGGCAGCTCCCGCCGTTTTGCTTTTTGGCGGCCAGAAACAGAGCCAATCACAAGCCAGGAGACTCTGCACTCCACCCAGCATGACGTGGTACCCTTACACGTCGATAGCAGTGGTTGGCTGGCCAGATCAGGTGACCCTGGGATAGACTAGCCGCTGCCCGCGCTGCTCGGATCATTCTGTGTCTGGATGCCGCTAGGGAGAGAGCTGCTGCTGCTCAGGGAAAGCGTTAGGGTGTTCTATTAGCTTACTGTTAGGCAGGAGTGATTCTAAAAGAACCCAACAGCCCTTCTTAGGGCTACAATAACGTTATAATTTTTTTTTTTTTTAATTTGCAGCTAGTACCATTTTGTGAGGAATTAGCAGGGGGACTTGCTACCGTTGTGTTTAGCTCTTAGTGGCACACATATCCATAGCAAAGACCGAAGTAGGAAAATTTAGTAGGGGTTGGATTTCAATTAGGCACTAACTCAGTGTCATCTCATCTGGCATAGTAGTGTGCTTTGATACTTGGCTAGAAAATAGCCATAGGAGAATACAAAGAGCTTACTTACGCATACAGTAGCGTTCTATATATTTGATTTCTGGTTGATCTGCTGGTGGCTGTACTTTCTGCAGTGCATGTACTAGCCAATTCTGAGCAATTTGTAGTGAGACTTGCGACCGCTGTGTTCTGCGCTTAGTGACGCACATATCCATAGCAAAGACCGAAGTGGGAAAATTTAGTAGGGGTTGGATTTCAATTAGGCACTAACTCAGTGTCATCTCATCTGGCATAGTAGTGTGCTTTGATACTTGGCTAGAAAATAGCCATAGGAGAATACAAAGAGCTTACTTACGCATACAGTAGCGTTCTATATATTTGATTTCTGTTTGATCTGCTGGTGGCTGTACTTTCTGCAGTGCATGTACTAGCCAATTCTGAGCAATTTGTAGTGAGACTTGCGACCGCTGTGTTCTGCGCTTAGTGACGCACATATCCATAGCAAAGACCGAAGTGGGAAAATTTAGTAGGGGTTGGATTTCAATTAGGCACTAACTCAGTGTCATCTCATCTGGCATAGTAGTGTGCTTTGATACTTGGCTAGAAAATAGCCATAGGAGAATACAAAGAGCTTACTTACGCATACAGTAGCGTTCTATATATTTGATTTCTGGTTGATCTGCTGGTGGCTGTACTTTCTGCAGTGCATGTACTAGCCAATTCTGAGCAATTTGTAGTGAGACTTGCGACCGCTGTGTTCTGCGCTTAGTGACGCACATATCCATAGCAAAGACCGAAGTGGGAAAATTTAGTAGGGGTTGGATTTCAATTAGGCACTAACTCAGTGTCATCTCATCTGGCATAGTAGTGTGCTTTGATACTTGGCTAGAAAATAGCCATAGGAGAATACAAAGAGCTTACTTACGCATACAGTAGCGTTCTATATATTTGATTTCTGGTTGATCTGCTGGTGGCTGTACTTTCTGCAGTGCATGTACTAGCCAATTCTGAGCAATTTGTAGTGAGACTTGCGACCGCTGTGTTCTGCGCTTAGTGACGCACATATCCATAGCAAAGACCGAAGTGGGAAAATTTAGTAGGGGTTGGATTTCAATTAGGCACTAACTCAGTGTCATCTCATCTGGCATAGTAGTGTGCTTTGATACTTGGCTAGAAAATAGCCATAGGAGAATACAAAGAGCTTACTTACGCATACAGTAGCGTTCTATATATTTGATTTCTGTTTGATCTGCTGGTGGCTGTACTTTCTGCAGTGCATGTACTAGCCAATTCTGAGCAATTTGTAGTGAGACTTGCGACCGCTGTGTTCTGCGCTTAGTGACGCACATATCCATAGCAAAGACCGAAGTGGGAAAATTTAGTAGGGGTTGGATTTCAATTAGGCACTAACTCAGTGTCATCTCATCTGGCATAGTAGTGTGCTTTGATACTTGGCTAGAAAATAGCCATAGGAGAATACAAAGAGCTTACTTACGCATACAGTAGCGTTCTATATATTTGATTTCTGGTTGATCTGCTGGTGGCTGTACTTTCTGCAGTGCATGTACTAGCCAATTCTGAGCAATTTGTAGTGAGACTTGCGACCGCTGTGTTCTGCGCTTAGTGACGCACATATCCATAGCAAAGACCGAAGTGGGAAAATTTAGTAGGGGTTGGATTTCAATTAGGCACTAACTCAGTGTCATCTCATCTGGCATAGTAGTGTGCTTTGATACTTGGCTAGAAAATAGCCATAGGAGAATACAAAGAGCTTACTTACGCATACAGTAGCGTTCTATATATTTGATTTCTGGTTGATCTGCTGGTGGCTGTACTTTCTGCAGTGCATGTACTAGCCAATTCTGAGCAATTTGTAGTGAGACTTGCGACCGCTGTGTTCTGCGCTTAGTGACGCACATATCCATAGCAAAGACCGAAGTGGGAAAATTTAGTAGGGGTTGGATTTCAATTAGGCACTAACTCAGTGTCATCTCATCTGGCATAGTAGTGTGCTTTGATACTTGGCTAGAAAATAGCCATAGCAATAGGATAGCATTGTTTGGTTTTAAAAACTCAAAAAAAAACAAAAAACACAAAAAAAAAAAAAAAACACAAAAAAAAACAAAAAAAAGTAAAAAAAAAAATAAAGTTATAACTCTCATTTTAAAAATGTTTAACCCGAGGGCTAGGGGTAGAGGACGAGGGCGGGGACGTGGGCGTCCAACTACTGCAGGGGTCAGAGGCCGTGGTCCTGGGCGGGGTGAGACACCACCTGCTGATGAGGGAGCAGGGGAACGCCGCAGAGCTACACTCCCTAGGTTCATGTCTGAAGTTACTGGGACTCGTGGTAGAGCACTGTTGAGGCCAGAACAGTGCGAACAGGTGATGTCGTGGATTGCTGACAATGCTTCGAGCAATTTGTCCACCACCAGTCAGTCTTCCACGCAGTCCACCCATGTCACCGAAATCGCCACTCCTCCAGCTCCTGCACCTCAGCCTCCTCCCCCCCCAGTCTGCCCCCTCCCAGGAAAATTTGGCATTTGAACCGGCATACTCTGAGGAACTGTTTTCTGGACCCTTCCCACAGTCACAAACCACTTGTCCGGTTGCTGCTGAGCAATTTTCCGATGCCCAGGTTTTCCAACAGTCACAGTCTGTGGGTGATGATGACCTTCTTGACGTAGTGGAAGTGTGTAAAGAGGTGTCCGACGATGAGGAGACACGGTTGTCAGACAGTGGGGAAGTTGTTGTCAGGGCAGGAAGTCCGAGGGGGGAGCAGACTGAGGGATCGGAGGATGATGAGGTGACAGACCCAAGCTGGGTTGAGAGGCCGGGTGAACACAGTGCTTCTGAGACGGAGGAGAGTCCTCGACCAGAACAGGTTGGAAGAGGCAGTGGTGGGGCCAGACGGAGAGGCAGGGCCAGAGCTGGTGCATCAGCGCCAAATGTGTCAACTAGTGAAGCTCCCGTGGCGAGGGCTCCTGCGGCGAGGGCTAGATCTTCAGAAGTCTGGAGGTTCTTTAAAGAAACACCGGATGACCGACGGACTGTGGTGTGCAACATTTGCCAAACCAGGCTCAGCAGGGGTTCCACCACTACTAGCTTAACTACCACCAGTATGCGCAGGCATATGAATGCTAAACACCCCACTCAGTGGCAACAAGCCCGTTCACCTCCGGCCGTGCACACCACTGCTCCTTCCCCTGTGTCAGCTGCTAGTCAGCCCCCTGCCCAGGACCCTGCCACAAAAACCCCATCGTCGCCTCCACGATCCTCCACAGCATCCACCAGCGTTCAGCTCTCCATACCCCAGACGCTGGAGCGGAAACGCAAATATAGTGCAACCCACCCGCACGCCCAAGCCCTTAATGTGCACATCTCCAGATTGCTTAGCCTGGAGATGCTGCCCTATAGGCTAGTAGAGACCGAGGCCTTTCGCAACCTCATGGCGGCGGCCGCCCCTCGGTATTCGGTCCCCAGCCGCCACTACTTTTCCCGATGTGCCGTCCCAGCCCTGCACCAGCACGTGTCAGACAACATCATCCGTGCCCTGACCAACGCCGTTTCTGACAAGGTCCACCTGACCACGGACACGTGGACGAGTGCTGCCGGGCAGGGCCACTATATATCGCTGACGGCACATTGGGTTAACTTGGTGGAGGCTGGGACCGAGTCTGACACTGGGGCTGCTCATATACTGCCGACGCCGAGGATTGCGGGGCCTACCTCGGTCCAGGTGTTTCAGGCCTACTATGCCTCCTCCTCCTCCCACCCCTCCTCCACCTCCTCCTCCGAACTACCATCCGTGGGCACGGCGCCATCAGTCGGTAGCTCTAGGCACAGCAGCAGTGCCGTCGCTAAGCGACAGCAGGCGGTGCTCAAACTGCTGAGCCTAGGCGACAAAAGGCACACCGCCCAAGAGCTATTACAGGGCATCACGGCGCAGACTGATCTGTGGCTGGCACCGCTGAACCTCAAGCCGGGAATGGTTGTGTGTGACAACGGCCGTAACCTGGTGGCGGCTCTGCAACTCGGCAGACTGACACATGTGCCATGCCTGGCCCATGTGTTAAATCTGATAGTTCAGCGTTTCCTCAAGACATACCCCAATCTGTCTGATTTGCTCACGAAGGTGCGCCGCATCTGTGCGCATTTCAGGAAGTCCAGCCCAGATGCTGCCACTCTCAGGGCAGCGCAGCGCCGCCTCCAACTGCCCGCTCACCGACTGTTGTGCGACGTGCCCACGAGGTGGAATTCAACACTGACCATGTTATCCAGAGTTTACCAGCAGCGCAGAGCGATTGTAGACTGCCAGATGTCAACTTCCACCAGAACTGGTAGTCAGGTCAGTCAGCTTCCTCAAGTCTACAATGAGGAGTGGACGTGGATGTCTGATATCTGTCAGGTGCTGAGTAACTTTGAGGAGTCAACACAGATGGTCAGTGGCGATGCCGCCATCATCAGCCTCACCATCCCGCTGCTTGGCCTGTTGAAAAACTCTCTGGTCAGCATGAAGTCGGAAGCTTTGCGCTCGTCACAAGAGACAGGGGAAGAATATTCCCTTGTTGATAGCCAAAGCACCCTCAGGTCTGTTTCTCAGCGCATATCGGAGGAGGTGGAGGTGGAGGAGGATGAGGAGGAAGAGGAGGAGAATGTTGGTGAGACACAAGAGGGGACCATTGTTGAGTCCTTTACTGTTCAGCGTGTATGGGCAGAAGAAGAGGAGTTGGAGGAGTTGGAGGAGGAGGAAATGGACAGTCAGGCCAGTGAGGGGAGTGAATTCTTACGCGTTGGTACTCTGGCGCATATGGCAGATTTCATGCTAGGCTGCCTATCCCGTGACCCTCGCGTTCAAAGAATTTATTCCAGCACCGATTACTGGGTGTTCACTCTCCTGGACCCACGGTACAAGCAAAATCTTTCCACTCTCATCCCTGCAGAGGAAAGGAGTGTGAGAATGCATGAATACCAGCAGGCCCTGGTGCACAAGCTGAAACAGTATTTCCCTTCTGACAGCGCTAGCGGCAGAGTGCGTAGTTCTGCGGGACAAGTAGCGAGGGAGAGTAGGCGAGCAGGCAGCTTGTCCAGCACTGGCAAGGGTACGCTTTACAAGGCTTTTGCCAGCTTTATGTCACCCCAGCAAGACACTGTCACCTGTCCCCAGTCTCGGCAGAGTAGGGCTGATCTTTACAGAAAGATGGTGAGGGAGTACGTAGCTGACCATACCATCGTCCTAAATGATCACACAGCTCCCTACAACTACTGGGTTTCAAAGCTGGACATGTGGCACGAACTGGCGCTGTACGCCTTGGAGGTTCTTGCCTGCCCTGCCGCTAGCGTCTTGTCCGAGCGGGTTTTCAGTGCAGCTGGTGGCATCATCACCGATAAGCGTACACGCCTGTCGACTGACAGCGCTGACAGGCTGACGCTTATTAAAATGAATAAAGGCTGGATTTCTCAGAATTTCCAATCTCCACCAGGTGAAGGAAGCTCAACCTGAATAATTGATCCACTCCTCCTCCTCCTCATTTTCCTCCTTCTCCTCCTCTTTGTACAGTAAAGCAGAGGAAAATGGCTATTTTTTGACAGGGCCCACTGGCTCTTGTTATAGTACTTCATGCATTTAATTTTTCTGGAGGGCCACCTACCCGGTCCTCTGTTTGAAACAATTTTTGTGAGTGCCACATACAGGCACTCAATCTATTCCATTTTACTGCAGGGCCACCTACCTGCTCCTCTGGTTTGAAACATTTTTGGGACTGCCACATACAGGCACTCAATCTATTCCATTTTACTGGAGGGCCACCTACCTGCTCCTCTGGTTTGAAAAATTTTTGCGACTGCCACATACAGGCACTCAATCTATTCCATTTTACTGCAGGGCCACCTACCTGCTCCTCTGGTTTGAAACATTTTTGGGACTGCCACATACAGGCACTCAATCTATTCCATTTTACTGGAGGGCCACCTACCTGCTCCTCTGGTTTGAAAAATTTTTGCGACTGCCACATACAGGCACTCAATCTATTCCATTTTACTGCAGGGCCACCTACCTGCTCCTCTGGTTTGAAACATTTTTGGGACTGCCACATACAGGCACTCAATCTATTCCATTTTACTGGAGGGCCACCTACCTGCTCCTCTGGTTTGAAAAATGTTTGGGACTGCCACATACAGGCACTATCCAAATTAAATTGTCTCCATAGCAGCCTCCACACGTTGTCTCCATTGCTACCTCCAAAAGTCGTCCATATAGCTGCCTCCATACATCGTCCCTTTATCAAACGAGGTGTGTCAGGCAGAAATTTGGGTTGTTTTCATGGATTCCACATCAAAGTTGTTAACTTTGTCGCCACCCTGCTGTGTTATCCACAAAATATACTGGCAAACTTTTACCATTTAGGGATATTATTTCAGCGCTTCTTGCGCATCTGTTTACATTCCCCTCACCCGGCATATCCTAAACTTATAAGAACGCTACTACACTTGATCTTATACAAAAGGTTCTTAGAAGTGCTGTTTGGGGAGTAGCCTAGAGACAGGGGCTTGAATTGGCGAAAGCTCGCCTGGCAGCGGAGCGCCAGCTCCATGCGCATCATGCGCTTCTTGCGCATCTGTTTACATTCCCCTCACCCGCCATATCCCAAACTTATAAGAACGCTACTACACTTAACTTGGTGCAGGCTGGGACCGAGTCTGACCCTGGGGCTGGTCATATACTGCCGACGCAGAGAATTGCGGGGCCTACCTCGGTCCAGGTCTCAAAGGCCTACTATACCTCCTCCCACCCCTCCTCCACCTCCTCCTCCTCCGAATTACCATCCGTGGGCATGGCGCCATCAGTCGGTAGCTCTAGGCACAGCAGCAGTGCCGTCGCTAAGCGACAGCAGGCGGTGCTGAAACTGCTGAGCCTAGGCGATAAAAGGCACACCGCCCAAGAGCTATTACAGGGCATTCCACATCAAAGTTGTTAACTTTGTCGCCACCCTGCTGTGTAATCCACAAAATATACTTGCAAACTTTTACCATTTAGGGATATTATTTCAGCGCTTCTTGCGCATCTGTTTACATTCCCCTCACCCGCCATATCCTAAACTTATAAGAACGCTACTACACTTGATCTTATACAAAAGGTTCTTAGAAGTGCTGTTTGGGGAGTAGCCTAGAGACAGGGGCTTGGATTGGCAAAAGCTCGCCTGGCTGCAGAGCGCCAGCTCCATCCCAAGATCCAACTAACATAGTTGCAGCACCTTTAATCTACTACTAGTTCACTGCCTCCATAATAATAATAATAATAATCTTTATTTATATAGCGCCATCATATTCCGTAGCGCTTTACAAATCATAGGAAACAAATACAAATGTATTGTAACAGAGCACAACATTTGTATGGAACAACAGGAGTGAGGTCCCTGCTCGCCAGAGCTTACGGTTTATGAAGATGATGGGGTAACACGAGGTAAAAGAATATTTAACGGTCAAGCCATTCTTCTTAGGGAATAGAACAAAATATAATAAATGGAATTGCTGTCGCTTGAACCACTCAGCCGTCATCTTATATACCAGGTCCAGGGTGAATGGGACTGCAGAGAAGTCTGGTGCCTGTTGGTTGCTGGATAACAGATGGGAGGACGACACAGGACGGGTTAGTAGAAGAGTTAAAACTTCATGCAGTTAATGAGTGTTATAGGCTTGCCTAAAGAAATGGGTTTTAAGAGCACGTTTGAAACTTTGGAGGTTAGGTATTAGTCTGATAGTCCAGGGCAGAGCATTCCATAGAATTGGTGCAGCTCTAGAGAAGTCTTGGAGACGCGAGTGGGAGGTCCGCACTAGGGTAGAGGTTAATCTAAGATCACTGGCGGATCTAAGAGCACGGGTTGGGCGATAGACTGAGATAAGAGAGGAGAGGTAGGGGGATGCAGCATTATACAGAGCTTTATGGATGAGGGTTATTATTATTTTAAACTGTATTCGAAAGGAGACTGGCAGCCAGTGCAGCGACTGGCATGAACTGTAAGCATACATGGTCCCCTTATCAGCTGTGTCAGGCAGAATTTTGGGTTGTTTTCATGGCTTCCATGTTAACTTTGTCGCCACCCTGCTGTGTAATCCACAAAATATACTGGCAAACTTTTATCATGTACCGATATTATTTGAGCGCTTCTTGCTCACCTCCTTTGGTTCCTCTCTGACACCCATTGGTTTGAAGCCTGAGTCCAATTAGGGTATGTCGCCATGCCACTCTCTAGCCTGCTGCCGCTGCCTCTGCCTCTGCATGCCGTCCCCTATAGTGTCAGGGTCAATTATTGGATGTTTTACATGCTATCTAGCTTCATTCTGTCACTCTGTCATGGCCATGCTGTTGCCCATAATTTCGGCATAATGGTGCGATTAAGCAGCCTCAGAGGCATCCATGCATGCTGCCCCTGCTGTTTCCTGTCCATTTCCGTGGTGTTTCCATCCTTTTCTGAGGTTCCCAGGTGTTTGGCCAAGCTTCCCTGTGCAGAGCCTTGGTCCCCTTGAAAAATGCTCGAGTCTCCCATTGACTTCAATGGGGTTCGTTATTCGAGACGAGCACTCGAGCATCGGGAAAAGTTCGTCTCGAATAACGAGTACCCGAGCATTTTAGTGTTCGCTCATCTCTAATCACAACTCTCTGGATACGATCCTTCAGCCAGTTTTCAATCCAATTGCAAATGATTTCTGCCAAACCAAAGCCCTAATTTTACCCATCAGGCATCTATGAGGGACAGTGTCAAATGCCTTTGCAAAGTCCAAGAACACAATATCCACAGCTGCTCCTCCATCCAGGCACCTGCTCACCTCCTCATAGAAGCAGATAATGTTAGTTTGACAACTTCTATTCTTAGTAAACCCATGCTGGCTATCACTTATTATTCTATTTGATGTCACATACTCTAGTATGTAGTCTTTTACTAACCCTTCCAACACTTTCCCCACAATGGAAGTTAAGCTTACAGGCCTGTAATTGCCTGGCGAAGTTCTAGAGCCCTTTTTATATATTGGCACCACATTTGCCTTGCGTCAGTCACTTGGCACCACACCAGACCTTATGGAATCCCTGAAGATTTTAGACAGTGGTACAGCAATAACAGAACTGAGTTCTTTAAGAACTCTGGGGTGTAACCCATCTGGTCCAGGAGCTTTGTACACATTGATTTTATTGAGCTTAGATTGGATAATGTCTACATTTAGCCTGTCTAGTATATTACAGGGTGCATGGCCCGCACTGGCACCACCCAAGTCAGAAGTTCTATTGTATAAATGGAGCTAAAAAACCTATTAAGTATCTCCGCCTTCTCTTGGTCTCCAGTCACCGATGCCCCATTTTCAGAATAAAGGGGTCCAACCTGTTCTGACCCATTTTTTTTTGCATTGATATACCTAAAAAATTTCTTGGGATTTGTTTTGCCATCTTTAGCCACCTGTCTTTCATTTTGTATTTTGGCTGATTTGATTTCCTTTTTACAGATTTTGGTAAGTTTTTTGTAAGTATTGAAAGCCTCAGGTGACCTGTCAGATTTATATTTTTTAAATGCCCTCTTTTTCTCATTAATTGCCCTTTTAAATGTAGCTGTAAGCCACGCGGGGTGTAATCTAGCCCGTCTATACTTGTTACCTATTGGAATAAATTTAGAAGTATAAAAACCCAGGATAGATTTGAATTTCTCCCATTTAACATTAGTATCACCATGTGACAGTATCTGATCCCAGTCTATATCCTGTATTGCAGCCCTGAATTTTTGGAAATTAGCCCTCTTAAAATTCAGTTTTCGATTTTCCCACCTGTTTCTGCTTTTTAAAATTTAAGAGGAAAATAATTATATTATGATCGCTGTTCCCAAGGGGTTCCCGGGTACTGACATTTTGGACAATCTCCGCATTGTTAGAAATCACAAGGTCCAATAATGCGTCACCTCTTGTGGGATCTTCTACAAGCTGCACCATAAAATTATCCTGAAGAATGTTCATAAAATGCCTCCCCTTCACAGATGAAGACAAGCCCTGACCCCAATTTATATTTGGAAAGTTAAAGTCTCCCATTATCACTACGGTCCCCTCCTGTGCAGCCCGCTCCATCTGTTTATATAGGTGACCCTCTATTTCCTGAGATATGTTAGGGGGTCTATAAATTACACCAAAAATAATTTTATCAAAGCTCCCTTGGCTTTGAATTTCAACCCACAAAGTTTCAGCCTCCTCACACTCTGAGACCACTGACTCATTCACAATCACTTTTAAGTCTCTTCTGACATACAGACATACACCACCTCCCCTCCTATTTGCCCTGTCTTTCCGAAAGAGTGTAAAACCTTGAATATTAACACCCCAATCATGCATTGCATCGAGCCATGTCTCTGCTACACCAACAGCATCTAACTGTTCCTCTAATATCAGAGCCTCAAGCTCGCCCATTTTGCCTGTGATACTTCTGGCATTTGTGAACATACAATTTATTTTTCCACAGTTATTTATCTGATTTAAAGTAATTTTACTGGCACATATATCCTCACCACTGTTCTGCAACTTGTGGATCTCCACTGCCTTAGGCCCCGATACACCGCCCACATCACCACCCACCAACATAACCTGCCCCCTCTCTGACCTGTCTACCCCTTAAGTGTTTAAGTGTCTTCCTTTTCCTCCTCCCCCGATCCTAGTTTAAATACTCCGCCACCCCTGCTAGGATCTTCTCCCCCAGCAAAGCAGCCCCCCTTCCATTTAGGTGCAAGTTATCTGCGGAAAACAGGTTGCACCCCAGTGAAAAGTCAGCCCAATGCTCTACGAACCCAAATCCCTCTGCTCCACACCAGGATCTGAGCCATGCATTTAACTCCCTGAGCTCCCGTTGTCTGCTCTGTGTAGCGCATGGCACAGGTAGAATTCCGGAGAATACTACCTTGGAGGTCCTTTCCTTAAGCTTTGAACCTAATTCTTTAAAATTATTCTTCAGGCTCCTCCACCTACCATCTATTCTGTCATTGGTACCAACATGGACCACGACAGCTGGGTCATTCCCAGCCCCTCCCAGTAATTTATCCACCCTTTCCACCACATGCCGAACCCTGGCAGGGAGACAGCAAACCATTTGGTTGAGGCGGTCTTGGCGACAAATTATTCTATCCGTCTTCCTGATTATAGAGTCCCCTACAACCACTAGATGCCTTGGCTTACCTGCACTCCCATCCACCCTACTACTAGCTGGTCTGCTCCCCCGGCTGTTAGGGAGAGCAGGATCCGCTAGGGCTGCCATTTCTGACACTGACGTCCCTTACATCATTGCACAATTTTGCAATTTAGCTTGGATGTTCAGAGTCGGCCTTCCTTTTCTTTGACCCCTTCCTACCCCCTCTATTTACAGTAACCCAGCTACCCACCTGGTCCTGCTGGCTTTCCTCTCCACCCTCTACTTCTACCCCACTTATTGCTTGCTCAGTGAGCAGCATACTCTTCTCAAGATTGTCAATTGCTCGCAGCCGTGCAATATCTTCCTCCAGATCTCTAACACGAGCTTCTAGTAGAAAAATATGGGCATATCTGTCAGAGCGGTATTCACCCTCGAACTCTTGCTCCAGCAGTGTATACATGCGGCAGAGTGTGCACTGGAGCATACCACCAATCTTGCTAGCCATATCCTAGTAACAAAACAGTGATAAGTATATAAATCAAGAGATATGTAGGTTACTTACAGTTCTCTGGACTTCTCTTTTTCAACTCCACTTAAAGGAAACCTACCACCACAAATCTACCTATAAAGGTAGATTGGGTGGTAGGTGCATCAATGGGACGTGAGGATAGCCCTTTTAAGGGCTAATCCTCACGTCCCCTCACTTTTTTGGTAACTTTTATTCCACATATATTTAAATTTACTTATGCGGCTACCGGGGCGTGGAGTAGCTGCATATGAGATTACATGAGGCGGCTACTCCACGCCCCGGTACCCACTTTACCCCTCCTACTCACCCATCTTCAGCGCGCAGCTCCGCGTATGCGCAGAAGAGCAGGCCCGCGCCAGTTTCGGAGCAGTGACCGCGCAGGCGCGGGCCTGCTCTTCTGCGCATGCGCAGACGGCAGGGTCGCCGGACGAGGGCGCGCAGCTATGTGGAGCTGCGCGCCGAAGATGGGTGAGTAGGAGGGGTAAAGTGGGTACCGGGGCGTGGAGTAGCCGCCTAATGTAATCTCATATGCGGCTACTCCACGCCCCGGTAGCCGCATAAGTAAATTTAAATATATGTGGAATAAAAGTTACCAAAAAAGTGAGGGGACATGAGGATTAGCCCTTAAAAGGGCTATCCTCACGTCCCATTGATGCACCTACCACCCAATCTACCTTTATAGGTAGATTTGTGGTGGTAGGTGCCCTTTAAGTTCACTAGCCACTTGAAATCACAAGCCAAAACTGAGCGAGCTCAAATGTGAGTTGCTAGACCTTTATTTATCAGGTGTGAACACTAATCCCAATTAGCAGACCAGCAAAGAAAGTAAAAAAAAAATCTATTTAAATTGTGACACTAAGAAAAGTACCTTGCTATTACCTATATACTCAGTCCACAATCACCCAAACAACAGATTCACTCTTAACACACACAAAACTCTGCATTAATCACATTTCCCGATGCTGGACATTCACTGGCTTCCACACTACTCCCAGACAGACAGACATAATCTATGACAGATGTAGATACATTCACATTATCGGCAGGTAAATATTATCTACATCACATGAAGTAACAATCATGCTATCACTAGGCAGATGCATACTATCTATAGCATTGGATAACAAATTGCAATCGACAGAGCCTTATGATTCATCACTACTGGCTATAGCTATATCAGGACTATGCATGCAGTCATCATCTAACACAGTTGGTTTTACATTTACGCTAGGATAATGCATAGAATCAGTAGACCGTCCTCTTACAACATCGGACATATGACTATCACAGTCCTTGGTAGGCACAGTCTCCATCTCAGGTACCACAGTACCCAACTCACGTGTGGCACCGAGTGTGCCAGGGTCCTTCTTGACGTCCATGGGCACATATTTGGACACGAATCGTCCCAAATCAGTCCCCAACAAAACTTTGGTGGGAAGGTTATGTGTTACCCCCACGTCCATCATCCCTCTTTCCGCCCCCCAATCCAGGTAAACACACGCAATGAGCAAGGCTGAGGTGAGGCCTCCAACACCAGCAATTGTTAGAGTGCTCCCTGGGACGAGATCCTCTGTTTTGACAAGTGACGGGTGCACAAGGGTCATCTCTGCACCGGTATCCCTCAAACCCACTGTGACATTGTCACCTACATTAATTTCCTGTAGGTTGTCACCAGCCACCCCCTTATTCCCACCCACAAACAAAACAGAAGGTGAAGAAACCATTGGTGTAGGCAAAGGGGTGCTCTTCCTCTTCTCTGGGCATGTAATGCTGATATTCCCCACTTGACTGCACACAAAACATCTGTGCTGGTCTCCCGCTGGCTTGGGTGAGGTAGAAGGTGTCATCCCAGAAGCTTTGTAAACAACAGTAGAAGAGTTTACACAGGGCTTACCCCCCTTCCATCCTGCTTCGGGAACTCTGCTGGCAACAAACACATCTGCCAGCTGGGCAGCCTTTTGCAAGGATTTTGGCTCCCGTTCTCGTATAAATTGTCACACCTCCGGAGAACAGGTGTGAATAAATTGGTCCATGGCGATCAGGTCATCCATCTCCTCTAGGGTTGTCACACCCCATCCTCTGGACCACCGTTTCATCAGGTTTAGCAATTTCCTGGCAAACGCCGCATGACTATCATGTCTTCCTGACAGTCCAGAAACGTTCTCTGTACACCTCTGAAGTGGGGTTAAAACGTATCAGAGCCCTTTTGATAGCCTCATAATTGGGCTCCACAGACGCAGGTAAGGCTACAAACGCCTCCAGTGCTTTGCCTTCATCATCATCTATGGAGCTATGAGCCCCTCAGGCTTACTTGTAGACAGTCCTTCATCCTGGTGGTAGATGTCCCTTAAGGATTGTGACCCAGGAGAACTGTGACCCAAAGGACCAGAAGGAAGTTTGGACCTCACGACCATTGGAGCTCATTAACTAAGGGTCTGTCGGACGCATTTTGGCCGGGTTTCCCGATGATTTCCGTTTTGCGCCAAATTGCCCTGGGATTTTAGCGCAAGCGATCGGATTGTGGTGCATCAGCGCCGGCTTGCACGCGACAGAAATCAGGGGGTGGGCTGTCAGACAACCCGACGGATTTGGACAAACCGCAAAATTTAAAAAAGTATTTGTGTCGCAAGATTTAGCACTCGCATGCACCAGGAAGAAGCAGGTGAACTCCAGGGGACCTCAGGGCAGAAGCGACGGATGCAGGAACTCGGGCACTTGAGGTTAGTGACTTGCAGCAGACCCGAATCCTCGTCGGACGACGTACCGTGGGATCGCAACAGGAACGGGTAAGTAAATGTGCCCCAATTTGAAATTGTTAAATTATATAAAAGGTCATGGTGGTTCATATGAGATTCCCCATAAACATAGACATGGGATGAAATGAGATGTTTTTCTAAAGAAGGAGGTTTTTGATAAAAAAGTTCAAGAGAGAAAGCACTTGCAAGGTTTATTATCTTAGATTATTTGTATTATTCATTGTATTGGATTAATGGAGGTTATCACGAAGAAAAATGATGAGTTCAGGTTGAAGGAAGAGGTGTGTGAACATGTTCAAAAAAAGATGACTGATAACATTTCTGATGTGAGATTGCATATAGTGACCACTGTGAAAGGTTTGCTTGGAAACCTACATTTTGTTAGTACTTAACAAATGTTAATGAAGAATTGTCTGTAAAGATACAGAATGTAGAGAAGGAGCTACTGGAATGTAAACATGCCACTAACATTGCATTTGATAAATTGGCAGAAAATTGTGTTCAAATGTTCAACAAAAGGACTTCACAAATGGAAAATAATCCTGATCCCATTTATTCATGGGGAGATTTAAATAAAATCCAAAACATCCTAGCAGCTTCTACCTCTACAACTACTGTACTGAACACTGATAACATTGGGGAAGTGCAGCTTGTTTCAAAACAACTGAAGCCACAGAGACATTGGTCCTGTGTCATGGCATCAATCGTTTCATGAAATTGTTCTCTGATTTACCGAGAGTTAGGGATACTGAATAATTTGAGTGGAGAAGATGTAGACAGAGTTTTCAAAAAGTTGTGGGAAATGGATTGTGGATTGCACAAAACTGTGGACAATAAAGGAGAACAAAAACATTCTAAAGGAAATGTTTAAAGGGATGTATAGAGTAGCTTCCAATATATCTCTGTCTGGAAAGGTTACACAGATGAAACAGGAATGTCCGTATGACTTATCTAATAGGATATCCAATGTGATGGAGCAGGTACAAAGTGGCAATCCAGGATTTGAGCATGGCGGTTTGGTTCATAGAGTTATGTTGCTAGAGGCTCTAGATGAAGATGTCAGGGTTGGGATATTGTTTGTCACTCCCAATCCAAGTGGCCATCTTGGATTCTTCAATGCATGTGGCTGAGGAACCTGCCGCCCGTGTGCGCATCCACCGGAGTGGAGCTCCAAGTGTCCTGCGTCTGGAGAAAAGCATTGCTTACTACCACTGATCTCCTGCCTGCTGACCATCCAGAGAAGGATCGAGTGTGCAGCGGAGCTGTCCCATCATCGTGGGTGAGTACTGCTGGGGAAGTTAATGGGGAGGGGGGGGGAGAGATTGTTTTCGAAGCTAGGTGTATATTGACTAACCTGCCAGGGAATAGTGACTGAGCCTTAAAGGCACTACGTCCCCATTACAAGCCATCACCCATAGCAATGGACATTGTTACATCTCTTAGTCCCTTAGACTTAGAATCCCTGATGCCGCTGTGTCGGATCAGGAAGAGAATACCACATTGTAGTGCCATCCATCTCCACTACCTTCACCCATGCCAGATGTCTGCCAAGTACTCTTGCCATTCTTATCCACCTGCTGTATATACCACTTCAAAGGCAGTCATGACTACCCATATGGGCTACCCCAATATGAAGGAAAACCTAACACTCTCTTTGAATTTAGGGCAAAGATGCTAGCCACCTTCACCTTATACCCTGTGGATGAAGAGCAGCAGACAATCATCTTGGTTGGCCAGTTGCACGAACAACTGTTCATGATGTCAAATCCTGACCTCCACAAGAATGTCAGACAGCAATTAAAATACTGGATAGGCTGAGAACTACCTTTGAAAACCGCACCATATGTGCGTACTAAAGCTGCGGTTCTTTGGTAAGAGACAAGAGTACCAAGAGTGCTTCAAAGACATTGCTCTCTCTTTGCAAGAAACCTGGGAGGCTTTTATACATGTAGAGCCCAAAGAGGCAGAGAATCAGGACCAAACCCCTGAGAGAGCAATTCCTTCATGGTGCTCCTAACCATCACAAATGTCAGCTGAAAATGTTAGCTCATCATCATCTTCTCATCACACTTCCTTCCTTGATTTTGAGATGGTGACCTTTGATTTACTTGAGGAATGACTTCCATCTGAAACCCAAGAGGAATTAGCACCCCTGACTGCCGAAGAATCTGCCTCAGCAGTCTGTTTGATTCAACAGGTCTCCTAATCTCTGATGTCTAAAGAAGTGCTTGACTAAAACATTACACCAACTCTTAGAATGTTAGAGGTGTTATCCTGGCAACAATAACCTGAACTTCCAGTCCACATTCCGTCTTCACCACCACCTGCAGACCGAGATCAAGAGTGTCATACTCCACCAAGATCTCGAGACTCTGGCTATAGTAGCCCTAGAAGGTCCAGATCTGGATACTGTTACCAGTTTGGGGATCAGGAAGACATTTGTCACCAGAGATTGAGAACTGAAGGACACTCCTCAAAGAAAGAACCACCAAATTTCAGAGACTCCACCTGGATGCCCAGGTTTGTAGGCGTTTGTCCCATGGTTCAGGTCCCCATCCAAGGGTTGACCCTACCTGCATTGACCACGATACGCAGCTCAAACTTTGAGAGATGCAGAAGAGGAGCCTCACTATTACAGTCTCCAAAAGCTTACTTAAACATCATTGCTACTAAAGGGAAAACTGTACCCATACATGGCTACTGGGAGGCCACCGTAACCATTGGAGATACTGAGTAAACCAGACAAGGTGTGGTCATACCCCAAGTGCCTGAAGATGGTAACTTCTCTCTGGTGTTGGATACCAATGTACTCCGCCACTGCTACCCAGAAGTGCTCAAGGCTTTCCAGAACTCCTTACCATCCCTGCCCAGTGACTCTAGGAAACAAGAGACAATGCAAATCCTGGCAGCGCAGCAGAAATTTCCTGGCCCTGATGGAGAAATTTGCAGATTCCGGATCAAAGATCCCCAGCCAGTTTGCCTGTAATGTGGAACTGAAAACTTCATATGGTGCCGAGCCTGTATGGTTGTCCAAGGTCAAGACTACCAGACCTTGGTAGAACCCTTACCAGCCAATGAAAACTTACCCATTCTGGTGTCCATAAGCTCAATGACCATAATTCGGCTCCCCATCAGGCCATCCACCCTCTTCAGTGTCTACCCCAAAGATTTAGTGGAAACCTCCCTGTCTGCCTCACAACAGCTGAAAGTCAACCACAGTGCTAAAGGTTAACTCGCAATCCTGGTGGCTTGAACTCAAGATTGGAGATGACAATACCACGCCAGGTTCAAGGTGTACTGGAAGTCGTCATGCAGCATCACCAGGCTTCCAACAAAC
Source organism: Engystomops pustulosus (assembly GCF_040894005.1). Classification (NCBI taxonomy): domain Eukaryota; kingdom Metazoa; phylum Chordata; class Amphibia; order Anura; family Leptodactylidae; genus Engystomops; species Engystomops pustulosus. The sequence continues at coordinate 74,136,917 of NC_092419.1, forward strand.
ACCTGTTAGTCTTTGGGCAGGCCACCTTGATTCATCATACTATCCCCACTGCCTCTCACCCTCCTACCAAGGAGATATCCTCCTGCCTACTATCAAGAGGTAAAGAAGCTGGTGGAAGAGATGAAGACAACCAATGTCATCTGAGAGAACCACAGCCCATGGATTGCCCCTCTGGTCCTTTAAAAGAAGAAGGATGGAACCCTTTGCTCTTGCATTTATTATAGAAAAATCAACAATATCACCCACAAGGATGCCTATCCCCTGCCACGAATCAAGGAATCGCTCGCAGCCTTAGGGTCAGCTGCCTTCCTTGACATGACCAGTGGCTACTGGCAAGTGGCCATGGTGCTGGAGATAGAGAAAAGATGGCCTTCACCAACCCAATGGGCTTATTCAAATTAAAAAACATGAACTTCGGCTTGTGCAATGCCTCGGGCACTTTTCTGACGGAGAGTTGTCCCAACTGTGGCACCAGAGGAAGACTCTAAGCATGCATCAGGACCTATTGAAAAAGAGAACTCTAAATTCTATTACCTATGAGTGACTGTACCAAATTGGATATGTATCATGATTAGTCTCAACACTTTGGTACTCAGAAGAGTGAGGCTACCCTCCAGAGGCAGTTCTACTGGGAGAACATGAAGCACAACATCAAAGCCTGGTGTCAGGAATGGCCATCCTGTTCCATCGCTCGCAGAGAGTGACATAATCGCAGGGCGCCCTTGCACTCCATGGTGCACCCCCTTACACCGCAGATTGTGGCCCAAGACCACGTGAAGTTGGAGTCCATTTGGTCAAGCCATGTATGCACATTGCCTATCATCGATTATTACCAAGTTTGTGGTGGTGGTGGCAGTCAAGGACCTGATCGCCAGAACCACTGCGGCTGCCCTGTGGTAAAGCTTCATCCTACCCTATGGGTGTCCGGATATGATCCTCACAGACCAAGAGTCAGATTTTGAGTCCCAGCTATTCCAAGAGTTGTGTACTCTCTACAGCTGCAAGAAGCTGAGGAAATCTGCATATCACCCAGAGGGAAAGGGGCTCTGTGAAAAGATGAACCAGACCCTTCTCAACATGCTGAGGACCCTGCCACCTTCCAAAACTGGCCAAAGCTTTTACCAGAGTTGGTGTACCTCTACAACAACACCATTCGCTGGATAACCCCCAACTACCTGATGTTCGGAAGGCACGGCCATCTACCAGTGGAAATGGCCCTGGACATGGAATCCCCTGACTCCCTATCTCTACTTCCCCAGCCTGACTGGGTTCAAGAGCAACAGAGATGCCTGGAGGATGCTAGGGAGATCGTAGACTTTCAGAGCATGAGCCATACCTAGTTAGGGACAGTCTCTCCCCTGAAGTGTGCAAGATTTCAAGAGGACACCACTCAATATTCCGGGTGCATAGGAACCGACTCAAAAGGTGCCTCTATTCCTTCAACCCCCTGTCAAGATCTCCTGTCCTGGGATCCAGTCCCACGGACCCTCTTTGTTCAGCAACCCCTAGCTTTATTGACCTTGTGACTGTTGCTCAATTCTGTGTGCTTGTCTCTACTCCAGTAAACTCCAGCCCTGAGAGGCAGTGACCTCTGTTGCAGTTCCCTGTGCAATGAAATGTGCAATCAAGGGGATGAAGGGGCAATAGTGTTGAAATAAGACAGTCCTTACCAAATGAAGAGTGTGTGCGACTCCAAGGTCCGGGGATGACTGCTACCCCGACTTGTCTCCACTCCAGGCAGTCGCCTCCGTTACAGTTCCCTGTGTTGGTGCCCCTGGAGAATGATCGCATGCCTGAGCCGGCCGCCATCACTGACTTAGAGGTACTTGAACCCTTGGTTCCAGTTCCTAACATTGAGAGTGACGGTGAAGAACCTGCAATATCCATGCAGCAAGGCTCCTGCATACCAGCCTTCCCAGCATAAGCCCATAAACAGATACACTTTAATGTTCCAGAAAAGGAATACTCCCCTGGTGGACTGAAGTCTACTACCAGGCAATGTTTTGTATATATTTTGATTAGAGATGGGCGAATTTGTTGAAATTTGGTTCGACCTGATTCATTGATTTTTTTTTTTTTCTCTGGCTGCAGAGAGCATATAGGATGTTGAAGAACGTTGTGCCATGCTCAAATATGCATAGGGGCGTGGTTTGGTCTTCAAACAATGCTGTGTTTTAGTATGACACTCACATGATGGCCTCCGTTCTTAGAAGCGCTTCACTCTTCAATTCCATGGGCACTTTCACTTACAAATAAGTGAGGCGTAACCGCAGCCTGACAAGGTAACGTCTGTACCAGCTCGAAAGGACTGAGCTGAGGGCCAAGATCCCACTGTAACATCAAAGAGTGCACTCTTTTTACACTGACATCAGATGATTCCATAGATTACGACAGAACCTGTTCTGTTAAATGTGGATACATGTAGAAACCCCCCAAAGGAGAGGAGAGGGTGTTAGCAGTAATTTTGCATTGAAGTCACTGATCATTTTGCCCTTCATTTTATCCGTCAGTGTCCACTTTCAATCGGTCAATAATGCATCAGTATTACTAAAGCCAAAAACAAACAGGAGTATCCAAAACAGAGATGACCAGTAAATGGGATATTTGCATGTTCTCTGTGTTCTGTATCCACTCCTGCTTTTGGCTTTCAATCCTGAGGCTTTTCATTCGTTATCACAGATGAAATGAAGGGGAAAACCAAACATAGTTGCAACGTTATAGAGCGGTAGAGGGTGAAAACAGCATTCTGAAAATCACAGGGTGTTCCAGGGAGACAGCGGTCAGTTGGCAGCAGCATAAGTAGGCCGCAGAGTGGCACAATGATTAATTATGGAGGTGGCGGAAACATGGTAGGCCACAGAGTAGCACAATGACAGAGTCCGGAGGTGGCACCAACCTGGTCGGCCACAAAGTGGCACAAGGACAAAGTGTTGAGATGGCATCAGCAGCATGAGGTCAGAGAGTGGCACAATGACAAATTCTTTTGTTGGCAGCAACACGGTAGGCCACAGAGTGGCACAATGCCGAAGTTTGAAATTAATTTTAAGTTGAAATTTTTAATTTAAATTTGAAATTGAAGATTAGAGACATCGCATCCATCCTTCATTACAATTTCCATGAAAATATTATGTGTTTGCCAAAAAAGAACTGCATAGGTGGCAGCAGCAGCAGCATGAGGTCAGAGAGTGGCACAATGATAAATTCTTTAGGTGGCAGCAACATGGTAGGCCACAGTGAAGAAGTTTAAAATGAATTTGAAGTTTGAAATGAGTTTGAAGTTGAAATTTTAAATTTGATATTGAAGATTAGAGATGCCGCAGTGGACCAGTGGAAGGGTTGGTCTTTGACCCTCAGGGAAAGGTTGAAACTGATTAAAACTTACCTGCTTCCATTACTGATTTATCTGGGCAGTGTGTGCATGTTGCCAGAACCCCTCTGGACTCGGGTCTACAGTCTGTTATTCCAGATGTTATGGAGGAATAGGCTGAACCTAATCAGGAGGGAGGTTACTTACCACACGAGGAGACAAGGAGGGTTGTGTATGGTCAACCCTGTGGTATTCCTAGTGAATACCTTTCTTAAGATCAATGTAGCAAACCTCTGAAAAGAGAGGGCTCCTCCGTGGGTATACTCCTATAGGGGATGGTTTCCGCCTTTCTTCCAGGAATAGGAGACAGGAGGACAAGTGAAGGATCTTCGCACACCACATGGGCATCTTCCGACTTACGCTACCCCGGTTCTGAAGGTGATTCGCCGGTGGGGTCTGGGGATGTGGGAGATAAGGACCATGTTGAGGAAAGTCCTCGACCAGAGGGTTCTGTTGACCCATTTCCAGAAGCCTCTGGCCCTCAGGGATTGCCCAAGTCAGGATCCCCTTAAAGTTTTTTTTAGTGCTGCTTCCATGGAAAGCTGTGTGTGAGGGACAATCTGAAGTGTAGGAGCTCTGAGGAAAGGGGTTGTCCCTGGGAGGACTGCGGTGGCCTGCTGGAGAGCATGGACCACTTCCTGCTTCAGTGCCCCTTTAACACAGAGGTGTACAACCGGGTGGGCGCTTCCATCCATTGGCCCGGGTTGGCCGGTCTCTCCTATGCGGAGTGGGCCTATGGAGCATTCATAGGCCTGGGTGGCCGGGATCGCTGCACGTTATTCCTAGTTAGCCTAGTGGTCAGGTACCACATGTGGAACGCACTGTGCTTAGTATCGACGCAGCGTAAAATCCTCCCGGTGGATGAGGTGGTTACGAACATTCTGGGTGACCTGGTGAAGGTGCGCTTTCTTGAGTATGAGAGGCTGGGCACGGGGAGGGCCTCTCTCCTTTGGAGGGGGTTCTCCTTTAGTGTCCCTTAGGCTACATTCACACTAACGTATGGGGGACGTATATACGGCCGACGTATATACGGCCTATATACGTTCCCCATAGGCAGCAATGGGCGCACGGCACCCTACGTTCCGTACCCGGGAAAAAGATAGGACCTGTCCTATCTTTTCCCGTAATACGGCGCCGTGCGCTATAGGTTGCTATGGAGAGGGGCGGGGGTGAGCTGCGCTCACCTCCTCCTCCTCTCCCCGTACACTGCCGTTGCCCGCTACGGTACGGTACGGGCGGGCAACGGCAGTGTGAATATAGCCTTAGTCTGTCATCTCCTCTCCTGGTGTTGGGCTGATGCTGCACAGAAGATTTTTGTTTTGTGTTCTGGGCATGTAGTGATGTAGGGCTTGCAGGCGCCGAACCTGTGCTTTATGTGGTATCGATTTGCTAATGATATGTTTAATATATGTTAATATGTTTAATGCATTTTGTGTGCTGTAGGTTATAGTTATATAGTAGTTATAATTCATTTGTATATAGTTTGGTTGGTTTTGGGGTGTTGGGGTGTTAGGTTGGGAGGGAGGTGGACGGGATATTGGACTGTACGTTCCTGGGCACTGGTCTGGACTCAATAACGCGAACTTTGGACTTTAGACCAGTGTCTGGGTGGGAGGGTAATGGGCGTGGGATTTAGTTAGCTATATTTAATGTTATTTCTGTTATTCCTGTTATTTCTGTTTGTTTCTTTTTCTGCTTAGTATTGTTTAGTTATCTATATTATTAAAAAAAAAAAAAATTAGGTGGTGGGACTGGTTTGTTATCATGCTGAGTGTGTGATGTGTGTGTGGCTGGGCCAGGAGGTTTTGTAAGTTTATTTTTGATTATATTTGTTCTTAAATAATTATTTTGCGAGAAGTTATGGCTTCATTTATGTTTATTTTTGTTATGTTTTTCACTTTTATATAAAAGATTCACAGAGTGGCACAGTTACAGAGTGTGGAGGTAGCAGCAGCAGGAGGTCAGAATGTGGCACAATGATAAATTCTGGAGCTGGCAGCAACATGGTAGGCCGCAGAGTGGCACAATGACAGAATGTGGAAGTGACAGCAACATGGTAGGCCACAGAGTGGCACAATGATAGTGTGGAGGTGGCAGCAGCAGCAGGAGCCCGCAGAGTGGCACAATGAGAGAGTGTGGAGGTGGCAGCACCATGATAAGCCATAGAGTGGCACAATGACAGATTGTGGAGGTGGCAGAAAATTCAATTCCCTGGTTAAGATGGTGGAAGGCAGATGGAGAAAATGGCAGCAGATGTGTGGCTTCAGGCGAGTGGCAGCATCAGAATAGTTACTGAGGCAGGTAGTTAGAATTCAGACTCATTTCTTAACGTTTGGGGGAGGAGTCATGGCTGAACTTATCTGTATTGAAATCCTGGCCAATCTATGCCTGATTCATCTGGACAAAGGCCAGTCTCTCCACATTACAAGCGGGTTCTCCTTGGGGGTAACGATGGCCCCCGCCGCACACTGAACACCCGCTCTGATGCCTTACTACAGGCCAGGCAGGACAGCCTCTCTACTGCAGAATACGCAAGTTGCGGCCACACATCAAGTTTGGCTGCCCAATAGTCCAGGGGATCCTCTACTTGGGGTGGTAGAGGGCTGTCCAAGTAGGCCTCCATGTCCTACTGCTTGTGGAGGTTACCCTCATCACTAGGCGGGTGAAGGAATCTGCTCATTAAGGACTCCAGACTTAAGCTGCTGCTGAAGGAGCTGATAATGGTCCTACACACCCCCATCTCCCCACAGCAGCCGTGACAGTAGTACGTGAGCGATGACTGCCAGGAATCCGCCGGTCAGACCTGAAAGAGGATGGACAATTGTTACTATTATTTACTTTTTGGTTTTATCTGATTTTTTGGCTTGTCATTTTAGTTTGTCTGTGAGTGAATACCGCCTCGCGGCAAGTTACCTCAGTAATTTTCAACCTTTTTTGAGCCGCGGCACACTTTTTAATCCTGGGGCACACCACCAACCAAAATAGCACAAAATGACACTAAAACAGTCATATTATACATATAGTTAACAATATAGATTCTAAATTTTTTTTAACCTGGGTCTGTTTCGATAAACACAAAAGGGATATCCTGGCAGGAATGGTGGAAAGACACACACAAAGCTCTTCCTCAACAGTTCTCAGTTTCTCCCTGTTTTTAGTATATGGTGCTGATTATTATGTGGCTCATATACGGCAAAATAAAGGGGTAAAATGAGAAGTACTATGGCCATGAGGCCAGAGTACAAGTGCCAGCTCATATACTCAGCATATGAGCTGGCACTTGTAGTACTCCAGCCTCATGACTATAGTATTTCTCATTTTACATTTCTCATTGTTATATGCAGTATACTGCTGGAATACTAAAAGTACCAGCTCATATGCTGAGTATTCTGCCAACAGTTCATATACTCAGGCAAAAGCTCATATAGTCAGCATTATTGGTGAGCATTACCTTGGCGGTGGGCAAATGCGAGAGTCTCTCCGCTCTCAGGATGATGCGCCGGCCTCGGTGACGTCATTTTGTCTCGCAAGGTTCAAAGCTTTTGCATGTGTTATTGTACACGTCTCCTACATTGTAAGAAGCCGTGACTGCACATTGCTGGGAAACAAAACACAGGGGGCACCATAGTTTGGGGAACTTTCCCCGCGGCACACCCGACCATGTGTCGGCACACTGGTTGAAAATCACTGAGTTACCTGTTGGAACCAATTTGCAAGTTGTTATTATGTATAATTTTTGACCGCCCACCTCACTAGTTTCCGATAAGGTTTCTGCTGTGGAGCTGTCTTTCTCATGACAACAACCCTAGGTTTATTTATGTCAAGGTTTCTATATGTATTTTATTAATGAAATTATATACAAATGTGAACAAAGCTTTATACTTACCTGCGTGGAAAAGAGCCACATCCCCATCATGAATACTCATCATAGAACCGGAAGTTGAGCACAGACATTGGGGGCGGGTTGGCGTTAGCCCGCAGGTTTTTTAAATGCTGTGATCATATTTGTTTATATTACATGCAGTCATGATTAAGGGCGGGCGGTTCCGCTTGAAACGCGTTGACGCTTCTTGTACTTCCATGGTTGATGTTGGTGATTTTAACCAATAAAGATGTATGATATCAGTATCATGGCTGGACCGTTAACTAATTTCTTGGATCCGTAAAGGACATGTACTGGCCCTGGCCGTAGTTACAGCACCACGTGTCTGCGCTGCCGTGCACCTTGGAAGAAACCGTTAAGCTCAAGGACTGGCCCACCTTCTGTTCTACATATTTGTGAACGGCTGGCATGGCCTTTTTGGAAAAGAAATTTCGGCTTGGAACTCTCCACCTTAGTTCTCTGAGTCCATGACTTGGAAAGAGAGGGACTGCAGTACTAACAACTTGGACAGAAGCAGGGTTAGCTGTAACAGTCTCACAGATGACAGAAGGTACTTGGGAGTACCTGGTAGGAAAGTTTCTATGGGAAGAGTCCGGAGGGAGGAGTCGGTGGACCCTCTGGACCACTGCGGGAGATGGAGAGAGTACTAGCAGCAACCCTGGACCAGAGTCTATGTGGCACCATGGTCTTCACCAGAGCTTGCCACAAAGCGCGATGGTCTTGCTGTGGCGGGGTGCCACCGGGTCGTTCAACGGGTGCTACTAGGCTCGCGTTGGCAGACAGGGATGACAGGGATGTAGGACACAGTCCGAGCCTGGGGTGACAGCAGGAGTACTGCTTGGAAGGATGAGCTGGAACTCATGGCAGGCAAGCAGGCAGCAGCTGGCACAGGACCCAGGCGGGCAGGAGTGGAGAGGTCCTTGGAGGAGAGTTGGTGGCTTGGAGGCATCTTGGAAAGCTGGAAGACGGGAGCCACCAGGAGCGCCTGGAAATGCTGTAGGAACACAGGGATAATGGAGGCGTCTGGAAACGCTGGAGGAACACAGAAGCATCTCGAAATGCTGGAGGAACACAGAGGCATCTGGAAATGCTGGAAGACATGAGCGTCTGGAAACACTGACAGGTTTTCTTCTTCAGCAGGAACCGCTGTGGGAAGTGAGGTGTGGAAACCTTGAAAGTTCCTGGTAGAATGCTGAAGATCCGTCCAGAAAATGAAGGGAGGTGCCAGATTATAAGGGCGAGGCCGGATTAACAGAACCAATCCGGAGGACGCTGGCCCTCTAAAGCTGGGAGAGACGGTGCATGCACACCCTTGAAGCAGGAGTGGGTGGCCTTGGCATGCAGCAGGAGCGAGGATGCGCCCTAGTTGGGAAGCAGGAGCACTGGAGAGGTAAGTCCAGGCCGGGAAGGGGGGCGCCGCATGGAAGGGCACGGGTGAACCCGCTATCCGTACCAAGGATCGCGGGAGCGTCCGTGACATTAGCTTCTGCACCTTAGGATGGCTGGTAGACATGGGCGAATTGATTCATACGAAGTGGAATTCTATATGAATTTCATGGAAAATTCTACTCGTCTTAAATCCAAAGTTTATGCTGATTCGTGGGAACAAAGTTTTTTTTGCGCTTTTTTTTAGCTAAATGGCCACGAGCACAACATGTTACATGGGGCAGGGAACTCTGGGTAGGAGAAAGGAACACCACCGATTACATCTTCAGACCTGTAGGCCAATCAGCGAACGGCAGGCTTATGTGATGTCACACAGACCTATAAAAACTGTCCGCCATTTGCAATATCAGCTTTTGGCACTGCATGTGCTGTCTGTAGCATCCAGCTGCTTCTACTGTACTGTGCTGTAGCAATTTCTGCTCCAATCCCAGGGTGTGCGTTTTTGGGGATCTGTATACCCCAAATAGCAGTTCTTTTTTGTTACTGAAGCCACTAGAAAGAATCTGTTAAATATCCACACAGCTGCTGTAGTGATTTCTTCCCCTCTCCCAGGGAGTGCGTTTAGTGGGATCTGTATACCCCAAATAGCAGTTCTTTTTTTGTACTGAAGCCACTAGGAAAAAATCTGTGTCATATCTGCACAGCTGCTGTAGAGATTTCTGCTCCTCTCCCAGGATGTCCGTTGTGGGGTATTTGTGTAACGCAAATTCCCATACTTTTTGTGTTGATCAAGTTGAGAGCAAGAAATACGTGTCAAATCCACGTAGTATATAGAGTGATTTCGCTCCAATTACAGGGTGTCCATTGTGGGTTATCTGTATAAAGCAAATTCCCATACTTTTGTGTACTAAAGTTGAGAGCAAGAAATATGTGTCAAATCCATGTACTTCATAGAGTGATTTTTGCTCCAATTGCTGGGTGTCAATTGTTTGGTATCTGTATAACGCAAATTCCCATACTTTTTGTGTTGCTAAAGTTGAGAGCAAGAAATATGTGTTAAATACACATAGTTGATTAACCACTATGTCAGACAGAAAGGGGGCAGGTGGAGCAGGCAGAGGTTGCAGCACAGTAAAGTGATGTTGCAGCAGGGGTGACACTGTGAGGCCAGAATGCTGTTGTCATATAGTGGCAGTGTGTTGATCAACAACCCAAAGGTTGTTGATTGGTTGACTAGGTCACCCAATTCCTCAAATATAACATCTGACAACCCCAGCCAAGAGTTTGTGGGTTCATCAGATACAACAATTAATTGGCATGGCCCAGGAGCAGGTCAGTGGCCCTCACATGTCCTCAACCAGCCTCTATCCTGTTCATTTCCCTCAGCCAGAGAGCTTCTAGGTGGTCTGGGCTCAATGCCACTACACAGCGAGGACAAAGTGTTTGAGGACAGTCTGCAGCAGCTTGGCAGTGAAGAGGTGGGGCAGACATCCGCTGCTTCGTGTGGTAGGCAAGCTGTGCATACTGACACCGTTGAAGAGAATAGCAGTGACAGGGAAACGCAAATTGACGAAGAGAGTGTCAGCTTGCGCATCAGGTAACGGAGCAAGCAGCAAGTCGCTACTGTACAAACCCGCTGCAGAGGTCCAAGTGAGCAGTGGTACAGGGGGTCAGCGAGGCAGCTGCGTTAGAAGTATCTCAGTGTTGGCAGTAAAATCACCACCAGAATACAGAAGAAAAGTCCATGCGACAAGTGTGTTTTGAAGGAAATGCTGCAAAAGGATACACCCTCTGGTTGCAGGTTTTTGCAGACAATGAAAAAGATTCAAACGATCCAGCACTTTTTATATAAAAAAGTATTGCTTCTTTCGTAAATCATCATATAAAATCTTTCAGCACATAGTGGTATCCACAAACAGCTACGTGTTTCGAGTAAAAAAAACTTCATCATGCCAAACAAGTACTATTGCTAATGTCGTATTTAAAACAAAATTGGAACCAAAGAGAGGCTGATGATTTCACAGATAGAAAAAACACACTTGCATTCAGTATAAATTTTGTTCTCTCATATATGGTAAATATAAAATAGATCATCTTTTTTATTTAAACCAAGGGGAAATCCAGTTTAATTCCAAAATCAAGAAAGCTTCTCTCTTTCTGAGTCCCAGTCCCCCCCCCCCTCGGAAAACATACCCTTTCAATGCCATAGCAGGAGAAGAAGTTTACCTGTCTGTTGTGGACTTCAATGAAATGTCTTGCAGCACCTGATACGCCAGTAGGGTTTTTTTTTTTATCAATATCAGATAAATGGTCTGCTATTCTTGCTTTCAATCTTCGAATGGTGCTGCCAACATATGTTTTATTGCAGCTTGTAAGCTCTAAGATATAGACAATATAGCAGGTGTCACAATTTATTTTTTTTTTATATGAACTTTTTCTTTTATTGATATTCATACTAAAAAGATATACAATACAATTTGTTGTACATACATACAATGAGTAATTTCATAATTGATACATATTACATTTTTGGTTACAGTCAGGGCTGTGCTTATTGTACATATCCATTATTTTCCTTTTTTCCCCTATTTCCCGTGTTCCCTCATTCCCCAACCCCTGCCCCCTCCCACTCCTCCCAATTTGTGCCGAGGGGAGAGAGGAGAAAAGAGAGAAAGAAAGAGAAGAAAAAAAAAAAAAACTTCTATGTTGGTTTTATTTGAAATATCCAAAACTTATCCCCGGCTGAACTTGTCTCCCTACGGGCGTGATGTATTTTCTCGTATTGTTCCACTTTACGGCATAAGGCCTCCCATTGGTGTATGGTTGGTGGAGTCGTGTTTTTCCAGTTTCTTGCCAGGACAATCTTTGCTATTAGAGAGAGTCTGCATATCGCCTCTATTTGAAATTTCCTCTGATCTGGACGTAGTTTGCAACTGAGTGCATTAAGCAGTAATATCTCTGCAGAGGCTTCTATTGAAGTGTCCACTCGGTATTCTATTTTTTGATGTACCTCTGCCCAAAAAGGGCGAATCTGCGGGCAGTTCCATACCATATGGTGGAACCCTGCATCAGAGGCACCGCATCGCCAACAGCGGGCTGTGTCTTGTTTCCCCATTTTAGCTATTTTCCGAGGTGTGTAATATAGACAATGGAGATAATTAAAATACACCATTCTGTGATTCACATTTATAGAGGCGTGTTTGATATTGTGAAAAACCCAGTGCCATTGCTCATTGGTCATATCACCCACTTCTAGTTCCCAGTGCATTTGTGCTTTAAATTTCATGTTCCGTGTGTTTTCACTGCTTAATATATTATATAATTTGGATATAGTGTATTTAGCCGTCCAATTAACCCATATCTTGTCTATCAAAGTGTCCTCCTCAATTGTGAAATAAGCTTTACTCCTGGTTCACCTATAGGCATCCATAATTTGTATATAATGTAAGTAATGTTTATTATCAATCCCATAGTCCCTTTGTAAGTCTACAAATGGTATCGGCTTACCATTTATAAATATTTGTGCCACTTTATTAATCCCCAAGACACACCAAAAAATCCCTGTGTCACGTGCTTTCCAAAACTCTCTAATATTTAAATTGTGGCATAAGGGAGTGGATTCTATTGCAACACTACTTTCCTTAGTGTTCTCCATGTCTTGTTAAGCATGTTACAGATGGGGTTTATTCGAAGTTCGCTGGTGCCCAAGTGACCTGACTCTAATACTTCCATACATTGTCCTAGTCCCCTAACTTTGCCTATTATTTCATTCATCACGTTGGTATCCTTCCATCTAGACAAGAAGCATATTTTAGATGCTAAAAAATAGATTCTAAAATTGGGGTTGAAAGGCCCCCTTCGTTATATTTTTTGTATAGATAGTCTAACTTTATTCTTACATGCTTACGTCCCCATATTAGCTTGTTTATCAATCTTTCAATTAAATGGAAAAAGTTATCATGAATCCATACCGGGGAGGCCGACAACACATACAACAGCTGTGGTAACATGATCATTTTAAGAAGACCCACCCTGTCTGCTCTAGACAGTGGCAGTTTAGTCCATATCAACACTTTGCCCCTTAGATTATTAATAACTGGGACAACATTAAGCCTAGCGTAATCTTCTATCTTGGATGAAACCTTGATCCCTAGGTATTCCATTTCTTGTTCAGGTGGGATGATGTTTATGGGTCCATGTCTTATTGAGGAGATGTTGCCCAGGGGAAGAAGCCTGGTCTTATCCCAATTAATAGCCAGGCCGGATTTCCCTCCAAATTCCTGCACCACTCGCATCACCTCAGGGACAGAGACTTCAAGACTCTTCAAACACAGTAGGATGTCATCTGCGTATAATATAATTTTGTCAGTGTTATCCCCACTACCAAAACCTCGTATGTTCTTGTCTTCCCTGATGAGTGATGCGAGTGGCTCCAAAAATAGATTGAACAGCATAGGGGAGAGAGGGCACCCTTGTCTTGTGCCCCTCTCTAACCTAATCTGCTCCGACCATCTGCCATTGATATCAATTCTGGCGGTGGGATTCCTGTATAATAGTTTTGTCCATGACACAAAGACTTCACTGAAACTAAATTTTTCCATTACGCCCCATAGGAACGATCACTCCACCCTATCAAAGGCCTTTGAGGCATCTAGTGACAGGATGGAGTGGTCGCCCCCCAGCTCACGTTGTTGAATATTTATAATCAGCCTATCAAAGTTGTTGGCTGCCGACCTGCCCGGCATGAACCCACTTTGATCTCGATGTATTAAATCGCCTATCACTCTCTGTACTCTGAGGGCTAAGGTTTTTGCCAGAATTTTAATGTCTGTGTTTAGCAATGATATGGGTATCAAGATAATTATTGCTTCCCTCATTGAACTCGTGAGAGAGTTCTCGTTCCTTGCTTTGTTCAAAACTCCCATTAACATGGGGAGGAGGACGTCACCATATCTTCTGTATATTTCAAAGGAGAGTCCATCAGATCCTGGGCTGGTGTTTCCCTGAATGGAACGCACTGCCAGTTTTAATTCTTCAACCATCAATGGGGACTCTAATAGCTGTATCTGTTCCTCCGTCAATTTGGGGAGTTTGATTCCATCAAGATATCTATTGAGGTCCGCCTCTCCAACATCATTTTGAGATCTATACAGGTTTGTGTAGTATCTCTCGAATGTATGTCTAATCTGTTCCTCATCCGCTACTATGTCACCCAGTGTGTCCTGAATCTGTTGGATCTTGTTGCCCTTGCCCTGTTCCGAAATGACATCCGAAAGAAATTTACCTGGCTTACCCGACATACAAAATTGGTTCTTGCCCATAAAAAATATTGCTTGTTGTGCTTTATGTGTTAAGAATTCGGCATATTCCTGTTTCTGTGTATGTAGTTGTTGACTATTATGTGATGTGGGTTGCTCACGATGTAGGAGTTCTAAACGTTGGATGTTTCTTTTTAATCCCAGCTCCTTTTTTTTTAAAAGAGGCTTTAGTTTTATTTATTTCCCAATGCCACCAACCCCTTATACATCCCTTCAGGGCATCCCACACGGTGCCAATGTTTGCTGTATCGACGTTGAGTTGCCAAAATTCTAGTAGCTCGTTGCTAAAATTTTCGTCCCTTGTAGTAATAATGGACATCCAGTCGGGGTTTAGTCTAAAGGGCCTTCTCCAGCTATCCGACTTGCTCTGAAACTCTAATTCTACAATCATCATGGAGTGATCTGAGTGGCTGGCCACTTGATATTTCATTTGCTTAACGTGTACGACGGAATCCCGGGAGGCAAATGCTAAGTCAATTCTCGACATTACCGTATGTGATCTCGAGAAGCAAGAGTATCCTCGTTTGTCCCCATGTAAATGTCGCCAAATGTCTATCCATCCTGCCTCTTGGCAGAACTTGGCTAGTGGGGACCCATTATTTTGTTTTAAGCCTGGTATCTTATTCAGGTTTACTCGATCTAACTCCGAGTCTATAGTGCAATTATAGTCACTGCACACATAAATGGGGCATGTTCTCTTAGAAGCCAAGAAAAGCATTGCCTTCACCAATACGTTTAAGAAAAAGGGGGGGGGGGTGTACACAAAAATAAGGGTGCATATTACACCATAGAATCTACCGTGTAGAAAAACATATCTGCCCTCTACATCCAGCTCTGAGGAATATACTTCAAAGTTGATTTTTTTATGAATATACACACTTACTCCCCTAGAGTAGGATGAGAAAACTGAATGATATGCTGCCCCAGCCCATTTTCTTTGCATTAGTTTAGCTGTTTCTTTGCTCAAGTGAGTCTCAACCAGGCAAACTATAGCTGGTAAATATGATTGTACAATATCAAACACTATACGCTTTTTTACTCTGTCTCCCAGCCCTCTAACATTCCATGTGATTAGGGATAACATCTACCAACAAGTAGGAGAAGAAGAAAAAAAAATAAAAAAAAAATAGCCCATTCCCCTCTCTCTCCCCGTCGGCTACCCTCCCCCCTGCTACCCCCTTAGTGTACCAAGATGCTATAGTGGTACTCATACCTTGGGTAGTCCCTCTGCCCCCCCCCCCCTCCATCCCACTACTCCACCCACATCCACCCCTATATCAATTATAAACCTTTAGACTCTACCCATTTCATTCCCTCCTCTACATTATCAAAGAACCAAGATTTTTCTTCGTGTATTATCCTTAGGCGGGCTGGAAAAAGAAGGGAATAAGATAAACCTGCTTGAATTAAACGTTTTTTAATTTTGTAGAATCCCCTTCTTTTAAGTATTGTCTGTTTCGAGTAGTCTGGGTAGACTGAAATTTTATTCCCTTCAAAAGCAACCTCTTTACTGTTCCGAAGTACTCGAGTATCGTGTCCCTATCCTTAGATAGTAGGATCTAACATATTATTGATCGAGGGTGGGCACCTGGTATTGGCCTTTTCCCCGGAACCGTGTCCTTCCCCTCCACCCCCTCTGGGAAGCCTATTATTCTTAAATTTGATCTACTAGATCGGTCCTCCATGTCCACCAACCTATTCTGTAGTTCCTTGTTTTCAGCTTTAACCTGGTCTAAAACCGTTTTATTATGCTCTGTTTTTTTTTCCACCTTGCTCATTTTGGTTTCTTGTAAGGAAATTCTATCTCTGATCTTTGTGAGATCCTCTCTAATTGCTAGAACGTCATTTCTAGTCTCAGCCAGCTGTGTAGAGAGATTTTCTATTGCTGGATTAATTTTATTTACTGCCAGTAGTATTTCCTCCCAAATTGGAGGCCTCCCTGGATTGGCCAGGGGTTCCCCATCTTCGCTATCTGTCTCTGCGTGTGGTTGCTTGGTTCCTGCCTCCTTGGGTGCTTTTGGATTTTTATTAGGGGTATTTTTTAGAAATTTATCAATTTTGGAGGGATTTTTGTCTTTGGGGGAGATATACCCCGCAGATTTTCTGGAACCACTTTTTGGTGGCATTGTCATATATTCTGTACACCTTCCCTAGATGTTTCAAGTAATCGCGTAGGCTTTCAGACTTTTATGGTCGGTCAGTAAGCCAGTACGCCTACCGTATATGGACTAAGTTTTATTGTTATTAAAATAGCTTAGTTAGCCCAATATTTTCCATGCATGATGAGGACATTTAACACGTTGGTTTCGCAATCAAATACAAGTATGTATATATACAGGAAAGTCAACTAGATGCCCACAATGGTGTCCGGATCTAGAGCAAGAACAAATTAATATAGCGGGGGTTACTCTTCGTTCGACACCATGCAGTTAGTTGTACATCACATATTTTGTAAAATTGAACCTATGTACAATATGGTCGGGCTAGCGATGATCATGTCTAATAAACAAAAATTAGACCAACAAACGTTAGACTTCATTAATCAGTATACAATTAATAACACGTCACATATACTGTAACACCAGACCTAGTCCCCAGTGTCTCAGTCCATCAGTTTTGTCTAGTTTAGTTGTTGAAAAACAGGGGTTAGAACAGTTGGCGGTAGTCTGTGTGGTTGTCGGTGTTACAGATACACATTTAATTAGGCATATGATGACATACCCTGTTGTTAGTATATTCTCTGTCCATTGGTATGAGCAGATGCAGGTTAGTTATACCCAGTTGTTAGTTGTGAGTGCTGAAAGCAAGGTTGGTTATATGACACAGTTCCAACCGGCCATCCAATTAATAGTTAGTGGTAGGTAGTTAGTGATCTCCGAACGTCGCAAGCATAACCAGTCCGGTAAGGTTAGCCTATATTATAGTGCTGGGCCTGTGTACAATGTAGTCAAATTGACGATGACTGTGTCTAATCGTAACAGAGCTCAGAACAAACAAGAATTTGTCCGGCAGGCGTTAGGCTTCTTTGATCAGTATGTGATTAGTAACACGTCTCATATGTTATAACCCTGAGCCTTGTCCCCAATATCTCGATATCTCAATCCGTCAACTTTGTTTAATTTAGCTGTTGAAAGTCAGGGATTAAAACAGTTGACCATAGTCCATATAATCACTTTGATAGCGGAGTTGCAAGTACACATATAATGGCATGCAATTTTGTTAGTATATTCTCTGGCCAGTGGTGTGTACAGCTGTAGATTAGTTACACCCAGTTGTTAATTGTCAGTGCTGGGGATAGGGTTAGTTATATGACACAGTTCTATCCGGGCATTCAATTCGTTGTTAGTGATAAATAATAACTGGTCTCCACTTGTCGCAAACATAACCTATCCGGTAAGGTTAGCCTGTAAATTAAAGGTATACGAGACTAGAAATATGGGGTTGTCTCACCCTTGCGTGGCTCGTGTAAGCCGGGTGTCCAGGATCCTCGTGCGTTACTCCACCAAGGGGTGCGGGTTGTTCCTCAGGGTGCCTCCTGACTGTCGCAGGTCGGGTGTCGGGGGAGATATCACAGGACACCTCACCTGTGGGTCCGCAGCAGTCCAGGCCAGTTACCAGGTGTATTGGATCTAGGGTCTCTGAGCCGTGCTGCCTGAGACCGGTCAAGATGCAGGAGCGTTGTCGCCGGACTGGCGCCTCCAGCAGGCCCGTACACTGAAATGCCGGCGGCGTCCTGCACGTGGTGTAGCATGCTCCCAGTCCGGTGAGCAGCGCCGGAGTCACGGGAGCTCCAAGGCTCAGCTTGATGCTGGGTGCTCCGGTTCGCTAAGGCGCCGCCCATCCCGGGGCCGACTCAGCTTGCGGGGTGCACCTGACGGGCAGAGGCTAGGGCTGGAGCATCGGGCGGACTTGTGGGACGGGGAGGAGGCTCGGACGCGGCAGCTCACGTCATGCCGCATGTACCCTCCAAATTCCTGGCAGGTGTCACAATAATAAAATACTTAATGTTGTATGTTTTTTCCTCGCTAGTGACAATAATCTAAAATAATTTCTTCTGTTGGCAGTGAGTTACCTAGTTAACTACAACTATTTTTCATTTAACAATGAATACTTCTTGCAGATTGAAGGCGCCCCCATGGGGTCAAAGTTCTCCCCCTCCATGGCATGTGATGTCATGGTGGGAGGATAACTTTATTTACACTTCTACCAACCCTTTTCTTGCACATATTTTTCATTATAGCAGATTAATATAGTGTGGAAAGGTGACCGGTTTTCTTTCAAAAATTTTTTAGATTACAATTCCAATTGCTATAATATAATTTACAGGTGAATTGTTCCAGAACAAAGTCAATTTTTTAGATCTCACATTATTTATGTAAATGAGAACATAAGAGAACATGAGAATCTTATTATCTGGTAAGGACTGGCACTTATATAGCTTTAGGAGACCCAGACCCCACTCATTCGCTACTAAGGCACAATATTTACTACACAAGATTGATCCGAGTGGTCCCCCTTGGGCTTCATACACATCAATCCAGTTCCTTCAAAATATATTGTGGGAGATTTGGCCCAGTAGAGACCGTGGTAGCGTGGTACTGTGATGCAGTTCAAGACAGTGACACCAAGGTGCAGTCCAAAACAGGTCTCGCCTGCGTTTATTGCAGCAGCAAAAAAAAACCAGCCTTCACATTCAGGCATTAAACAAACAAAATCCTACCCGTCAGGGTGCTAACTAAACAGAGTTTCTCTAACTCACCACTAGTACATAAAATATGTCGCTGCTCCAGGCACAGAGGTCAGGGCTGTGTGCTCTCCAGCCTCCTTTCAGAGAGACAACACGATCAGCTCTGCTCAGCCACTTTATGCAGACTGATTAGGCACCTGTGTCCAAGGTGCTGGACAACACAACCTCAGCACTAAGGCCTTGCATAATAGGAAAACCTAGGGGAAACATACCGCCCATCCACAGTTAACCCCTCTGTTTGACCCTGTGGGGGCGAACACTTTTGGCCATCAGACAGTGGGTACGAGACATTCCCATGCAGCATTCCTGCTCGATGTTCTACCGTGAACTTGAAATTCTGCAACATTAGGAACCACCTTGTGACCCTGGCGTTCCTCTCTTTGGCCTGACTCATCCAGGTGAGGGGAGAGTGATCGGTCACTAGTGTAAACTGTTGCCCTATCAAGTAATATCTCAGGGATTCCAGAGCCCATTTAATCGCCAAGCACTCCCTCTCAACTATGCTATAGTTCTTCTCAGGGGGTGTGAGCTTGCGGCTCAGGAATGTCACGGGATGTTCCTCACACTCCACTACTTGGGACAGGACAGCCCCTAAGCCCACGTCAGAAGCATCAGTCTGCACAATAAAGGTCTTGGTGAAGTTAGGGGTGATCAGTACCGGTCCCTCACACAAAACCGTCTTAAGTCGCTGAAATGCCCCCTCAGCCTCTTCACTCCACTTTACCATTACCGACCTGCTACCCTTGGTCAGGTCAGTCAGGGGTGCCGCTATTGTCGCAAAACCGGGAATAAATCGGCGATAGTAGCCCACTATGCCTAGGAAAGCCCTGACTTGCTTCTTGCTCATGGTCGTGCCCACTGCTGTATCGCCTCCACTTTATTTACTTGGGGTTTGATGACACCTCGCCCAATACGGTACCCCAGATAACGGGCCTCTTCCAGACCAAGTGCACATTTTTTGGACTTCGCTGTCAACCCTGCTGCCCGCAGGGAGTCTACCACTGCTTGTACCTTGGCTAGATGACTCTCCCAATCGTTACTATAGTATAGACTATGATGTCATCCAGGTAGGCCGAGGCATATGTCCAGTGAGGTTTTAGCATGAGATCCATTAACCTCTGGAATGTGGCGGGAGCCCCATGTAGCCCAAAGGGGAGTACCACATACTGAAAAAGCCCATCAGGAGTAACAAAAGCGGTCTTCTCTTTAGCCCTGTCAGTAAGGGGTACCTGCCAATACCCTTTCGTCAGGTCAAGGGTGGAGAAGAACCTAGCCTGTCCAAGTCGTTCTATCAACTCGTCAACTCTGGGCATAGGATAAGAATCAAATTTGGACACCTCGTTCAACTTCCTAAAGTCATCGCAGAACCGTAGGGAACCATCAGGTTTGGGAATCAACACAATAGGACTGGACCAGTCACTTTTAGACTCCTCGATACCTCAGGTCTAACATCTGCCTGACTTCTTCGGATATGGCTAGCCGGCGCGATTCAGGGACCCGGTAGGGTTTTTGGTGTACCCGGATGTGGGGTTCGGTTATGATGTCATGCTTGATGACTGAAGTACGACCCGGTAACTTAGAGAACAACGTTTCGGAGCACAAACTCCTTCGCTTCCTGAATCTGGGCCCTGGAGAGGGACTCCGAGATCCGTACTTAAGGCACCTTGGCATCGGGTACACCTACCTCCGGTGCCACCTTCTTGGGGACAGGCGCTTTTTCTACTCCCACGGCCATCAGGGACTCTCTTTCCCTCCATGGCTTTAGGAGGTTCACGTGGTATATCTGTTCAGGTTTCCTCCTCCCCGGCTGAGATACCTTGTAGTTAACGTCCCCCACTTTCTCCATGACCTCATATGGACCTTGCCATTTTGCCAAGAACTTACTCTCAACGGTGGGCACCAGAACTAGCACTCTATCGCCTGGGTTAAAGGTCCTGAGTCTGGCTGATGTATTGTAGACCCTAGACTGGGCCTCTTGTGCCCTTGTCATGTGCTCCTTTACAAGGGTCATTACCGCCGCTATGCGGTCCTGCATAAGGGAGACGTGTTCAATCACACTTCGGTGGGGGGTCCTCTCCTGTTCCCAAGTCTCCTTAGCTACATCCAAAAGCCCACGTGGGGAACGGCCATATAACAGCTCAAAGGGTGAGAAACCTGTGGAGGACTGGGGAACTTCACGTATGGCAAACATCAAATAAGGCAACAAACAATCCCAGTCCTTCCCATCTTTGCTGACCACCCTCTTTAGCATCCCCTTCAAGGTCTTGTTAAACCTCTCGACCAGGCCATCTGTCTGAGGATGATATACAGAGGTGCGGAGCTGTTTAACCTGGAGTAATTTACACATCTCCTTCATTACTCTAGACATGAATGGGGTTCCCTGGTCAGTCAAGATTTCCTTGGGAAGGCCTGTGCGGGAGAATACCTGGAACAGCTCCCTGGCAATGTTTTTGGAGGAGGTGTTCCTTAACGGGATTGCCCCTGGATATCGCGTAGCGTAGTCCAGGATAACCAGGATGTACTGGTGCCCCCTTGTGGACTTGACTATGGGGCCAACCAAATCCATTGCAATCCGTTCAAACGGCACCTCTATGATTGGTAACGGGACCATAGGACTCCTGAAGTGGGACACCGGGGCAGTAAGTTGGCACTCAGGGCAGGAGCTACAATACCGGTTTACCTCCTCCCATACCCCGGGCCAGAAAAATCTCTGCAGGATCCTCTCTCGGGTCTTCTCAGCACCTAAGTGCCCTCCTAGCACATGTTTATGTGCCAAATCTAGCACCAGCCTACGGTT
The DNA here is from genome assembly GCF_040894005.1 of Engystomops pustulosus. NCBI lineage: Eukaryota > Metazoa > Chordata > Amphibia > Anura > Leptodactylidae > Engystomops > Engystomops pustulosus. Next base: position 74,158,415 of record NC_092419.1, read on the forward strand.
AGATTGGGGTACTACAAGTTGCTCAACCTCCTCACCCCGTACCTGGTCAACCCTGTACAACAGTTCCCCAACAATCACCATTCGGGGGTATATTTTGTCAGCTCCTGGTATTTGGAGTACCCCATTTATCAATTTAACATTCTTCCGTGCTTTAAACAAGGTAGGGTCCTGTAGCTGTGCAGCCCCAAAATTTTCACGGGAAATCTCAAGATCCGGCAGGTCGGCTACCTCCTCGTGGCCCTCGACCTCACCAGCTACTGCTGTCGTGGGAACATTGGCCTCAAAGGGTTCAGGGGCCAAGGCCGGACATACCTGATGTCCATTATCTGCAATAGCACCTGACGTGGGTCTTCGTCTCCAGAGGTCCCAAAACACCGGTAAGTCTCTGCCGATAATAGCCTCATGAAACAGGGTCCCCACCACCCCCACTTCATGGGTGATAGTACCACAAGGTGTATGTAGGTTGATGATGGCAGTGGGATATTCGCGAGTGTCCCCATGTATACATAACACTCCCACTTTACGCCCACTGTACAGTCCAGGATCAACCAAAGTTCCCCGCACCAGGGTGACCAGACTCCCTGAGTCTAGCAAGGCTTCCACCGTGTGACCACCGATTGTGACCATACACACTTGGGGTTCTGCATCCGTGACTGACTCAGCTGCCAGAACCGGCCGGGCAAACAGTGACATTCGCCGGGTCTGGTTGCAGTCCATTGGCTCCACTGACAGGGGACAGTTGGCAGCAATATGGCCCATTTCATGGCATCGCCAGCACTGGATACGGCTATGACCTCTGTCACGAGCCTCACTGGGTTTCTGTGTATCCAAGCCCCCCAGTGGACCCCCTCCCAACCTGACCTGTCTCCCCTTTTCTGCAGTAGCAGTTTTACCAGATGGTTTGGTGACCCTGTCACTGGCACTGCTTTGTGCGGAAGACATAAGTAGAAGATCCTCTGTAGCCCAATATCTCTCTACTAGGGACACGAGTTCCTCAGCATTGGTTGGACCGGCCTGTCCAACCCATCGCTGGAGCCGAGAGGGCAGAGATTGGATGAACTTGTCAAGAACAACTCTCTTGACCATTTGTGCCGGGGTGCAGTCCTCTGGTTGTAGCCACTTCCGGACTAGATGGATCAGGTCATGCATTTGGGAGCGCGGGGGTAGTTTTTCTGAGTACGCCCACTGGCGGACCCGGCTGGAACGGACTTGTATGGTGACCCCAAGACGAGCCAGAATCTCCGCCTTTAGCTGGGGGTACTCACGGGCCTCCGTTTCACTCAGGTCGTAGTAGGCCTTCTGCGATTCACCTGTCAGGAACGGTGCCAGGACATCTGCCCACTGCTCAGCTGGTAACTCCTCTCGCTCAGCTACTCGCTCGAACACAGTGAGAAACGCCTCCACGTCGTCGGTCGCCGTCATCTTTTGTAAAGCCTTCTGCACTGCAGCCCGTGCGGAATGCTGGACAACCGGGTACCCTTGCAAACCAGTATGGGAGCCCTCAGTAGTCGTCGCTTGCAGTGCTGCCATAACGCCAGAAAACTTTTCCATCATCAGCTGGAACATGGCTCGGGACTCTTCCTGCTGTTGCTGGAGCATGGCTTGCTGCTGTCGGGACCTCTCCTCCTGCTGCTGGAGCATGGCTTGCTGCAGCTGTCGATTAGCCTGGGACTCTTCCTGCTGCTGCTGCCGATTAGCTCTGGCCTCCTCCTGCTGCTGCTGCCGATTAGCACTGGCCTCCTCTTGCAGGTATTTAATAAAGTCCTCCATCTTGGCTTTATCCTGCAATTTGCCTGCTGCTTTCACCCAGGCCATGCTATGTTGCAGGATGTAGCGAGCCTTTCAGGTGTGTGTCTTTTGAACTGCCCGCAATCCGAAGCACCATATGTGGGAGATTTGGCCCAGTAGAGACCGTGGTAGCGGGGTACTGTGATGCAGTTCAAGACAGTGACACCAAGGTGCAGTCCAAAACAGGTCTCACCTGCGTTTATTGCAGCAGCAAAATAAAACAGCCTTCACATTCAGGCATTAAACAAACAAAATCCTACCTAGTACATATATGTCGCTGCTCCAGGCACAGAGGTCAGGGCTGTGTGCTCTCCAGCCTCCTTTCAGAGAGACAACACTCTCCGCTCTGCTCAGCCACTTTATGCAGACTGATTAGGCACCTGTGTCCAAGGTGCTGGACAACACAACCTCAGCACTAAGGCCTTGCATAATAGGAAAACCTAGGGGAAACATACCGCCCATCCACAGTTAACCCCTTCAGTGTCTCACAATATATAAAAAAGCCTTTTTCACAATGTTCCCCATACTGTTCCGGTTTCTTGACTGCAATTTTCCTGTGTTTCACCACTTTGTGTGCTTTATATTTTTTCTGTACCATGTCTTGTCATATTATATTTTATTGAGATTGTACTAATAAAGCTTCAACTTTTTATTCACTTTCTGTGGGATTAGTCTTTCCTCCCTTCCCTCCAATTTTCTTTGGGGGATACCATTGGCTTGATTGATCTTCTGAGGATCAGGCTAGATGCGTAGACTATATGAAGGGTCTACGCAGGAGACAAAATAGACCCTAAAGATATTCCTCTTCTTGCCACACACTGAAAACCATCGCTTAAGATATTTCTTAGAGCACTGTCCTTATTTAATATCAGAATGTACTTATTAATTATTTCACAAATATTTTTGTATTCACTTCTGTAAGGTACCAAATTACTGCGTTGTTTTCCTGTTTTCTTTTTCTCCCCTAGAAAACTAGTTGTATTTTTTGTAGAGGCTTTAGCCCTTTTTAACATCCAATCTTTATAGCCTCTATTTCTTAAATTATTCTCTATTTTCTCACACTGGGTATGTTATATCGTGTTTGCTGGGTGACAGCTGTTCGCATCCAAAATTGCGTTGCCTGCTATATGTTTTACATAGGTGTGTGTTTCTATCTTGTTGGTGTTCTCATTTACATAAATAATGTGAGATCTAAAAAATTGACTTTGTTCTGGAACAATTCACCTGTAAATCACAAGTTATAGCAATTGGAATTGATGTAATCTAAAAAATTTTTGAAAGAAAACCGGTCACCTTTCCACACTATATTAATCTACTATAATGAAAAATATGTGCAAGAAAAGGGTTGGTAGAAGTGTAAATAAAGTTATCCTCCCACCATGACATCACATGCCATGGAGGGGGAGAACTTTGACCCCATGGGGGCGCCTTCAATCTGCAAGAAGTATTCATTGTTAAATGAAAAATAGTTGTAGTTAACTAGGTAACTCACTGCCAACAGAAGAAATTCTTTTAGATTATTGTCACTAGCGAGGAAAAAAACATACAACATTAAGTCTTTTATTAATTGTGACACCTGCCAGGAATTTGGAGGGTACATGCGCCATGACGTGAGCTGCCGCGTCCGAGCCTCCTCCCCGTCCCACAAGTCCGCCCGATGCTCCAGCCCTAGCCTCTGCCCGTCAGGTGCACCCCGCAAGCTGAGTCGGCCCCGGGATGGACGGCGCCTTAGCGAACCGGAGCACCCAGCATCAAGCTGAGCCTTGGAGCTCCCGTGACTCCGGCACTGCTCACCGGACTGGGAGCATGCTACACCACGTGCAGGACGCCGCCGGCATTTCAGTGTACGGGCCTGCTGGAGGCGCCAGTCCGGCGACAACGCTCCTGCATCTTGACCGGTCTCAGGCAGCACGGCTCAGAGACATCCGGAGGCCCTAGATCCAATACACCTGGTAACTGGCCTGAACTGCTGCTGACCCACAGGTGAGGTGTCCTGTGATATCTCCCCCGACACCCGACCTGCGACAGTCAGGAGGCACCCTGAGGAACAACCCGCACCCCTTGGTGGAGCAACGCACGAGGAAACCTTTAATTTACAGGCTAACCTTACTGGATAGGTTATGTTTGCGACGAGTGGAGACCAGTTATTATTTATCACTAACAACGAATTGAATGCCCAGATAGAACTGTGTCATATAACTAACCCTATCCCCAGCACTGACAATTAACAACTGGGTGTAACTAATCTACAGCTGTACACACCACTGGCCAGAGAATATACTAACAAAATTGCATGTCATTATATGTGTACCTGCAACACCGCTATCAAAGTGATTATATGGACTATGTTTTAATCCCTGACTTTCAACAGCTAAATTAAACAAAGTTGACGTATTGTTGACTGAATGTGCTGAGTGTCATCTGCTAGATAGTGTTGTGTTATGCCTTTCTATGTGTTTAACCCCTTAAGGACGGAGGGTTTTCCGGCTCTTTTCTCGCTCTCCAACTTCAAAAATCCATAACTTTTTCATTTTTCCGTGTACAGACCTGTGTGAGGGCTTATTTTGTGCGTAACAAATTTTACATTCCCGTAATGTTATTTATTTTAACATGCCGTGTACTGCGAAGCTGAAAAAAAATTCCAAATGTGGAAAAATTGAAAAAAAAACGCACGTGCGTCACGTTCTTGTGGGCTCAGTTTTTACGACTTTCACTCTTCGCTCCAAATAATACGCCTACTTTATTCTTTGGCTCGGTGCGATAGCGGTGATACCAAATTTATATAGGTTTTATTGTGTTTTAATACATTTTCAAAAATTAAACGAATGTGTACAAAAAAGAAAAAAATTTTTTTGCCATTTTCTGACGCTAATAACTTTTTCATACTTTGGCGCACAGAGATGTGTGAGGTGTCATTTTTTGCGAAATGAGGCGACGTTTTCATTGCTACCATTTTGAGGTCTGTGCGACATTTTGATCATTTTTTATTTCATTTTTTATGTTATGTAAAAAGGTGTAAAAGTCGCATTTCAGACATTTGGGTGCCATTTCCCGCCTCGGAGGTCACCGCCGCCTGTAACCGTTTTAATATTTTGATAGATCGGGCATTTTGGGACGCGGCGATACCTAATATGTTTGTGATTTTTACTGTTTATTATGTTTTATATCCGTTCTAGGGAAAGGGGGGTGATTTGAACTTTTAATATTTTTTTAATTTTTTTTCACTATCTTTTAGACCATCTAGGGTACATTAACCCTAGATGGTCAGATCGCTCCTACCATATACTGCAATACTTCTGTATTGCAATATATGGCATTTTTGCAGCACATTCATTACAATGAGCCACTGGCTCATTGTAACGAATCTGCAGCTGCCAGATAGCCTCGTGTCAAAAGAAGACACGAGGCTACCATGGCAACCGATCGCCGCCCCCCGATGACGTTCGGGGGCGTGGCGATCGGAAAAAAGATGGCGCCGCCCGCGCGCCGCCGTCTTTTAAACGCCGCCGGCGACTTTGCCGGCGGCATTGAAGGGGTTAATAGCCGCGATCGGTGCAAGCACCGACCGCGGTTATTAGCGGTGGGGGTTTTGTGCAATATGCAAAAACCCCCACCTTTGTATGAAGAGGACTCAGCCCGTGAGCCCTCTTCATACATCCCTTATACCTCTGCGCCGTAGAGCTACGGCGCAGAGCGTTAAGGGGTTAATAGCCAAAACTCAGTTTTTGGGTTTTTTCTCCCTTTTTAAATTTTTTTTTTCTTAGGTGTGTAGTAACAAGTGTGTACAAGGATGTGTTACCCGGATCGAGTGTCCGCTACCCTGCTGGACACTCGATGGATGGAAAGAAATCCATTGCATATCCCACACAACTTGCTTAATGCATGTTTACATGTTTACTTGTTGACGTATGTTAACATGTAAAAAGTTTATATGTTTACATATGTTTACATATGTTTACATGTTTAATGTTTGCATGTTTAATGTTTACATGTTTACATATTAATGCATGTTTACAGTCACTACTTATGTGGTTTTTTTTTTTAAATATAATATTTTTATATTTGTGTCTTACTCTTTGTATTTAGTTACTGGGCTAATCGGTATCCATCGATCGACCGACCAACCGATAGTACCTCGTGGATAATATTATTAACACAAAGTGTTCCCCAACGACCGTGAGATATGCCAGGCTGGTTGGTCCTCGATGCACCGGTATATATACTTACCTTATGAATTCAAGGCGCCACGGAATGTCTTGGTATTGAATGTATTCCGGCTGTTCGCCGGTTGCTGTACCAGGTGACAAGTCACATGACGGCAGATACCAGATCAGCGTGGAGTTCCCTTGGTAACAGCTGAAAGGAACCACGGAACACAAAGAAAAACATTGCCTCTGTATTATTTAAGTTTAATTTTTATAACAAACATGATTATTATGTATAATTCTTGCACCTATAATGCCTTGCAATGGAATTTTGTACTAAGTTTTGCAAAGATTGACATGTTTTATTGTTATAAGATGTGATTGGTGGAATCTGAAGGGGGAGGAGTGGCCGATGGGTTATTTAACAAACAGGTCGACCACACTCCTCAGTCATGATTAAGAGCACTTGTATGTGCTAGAAACGCGTTGACGATTATACCATGCCACCTGTATTTTATCTGATGGATGCCCTGAAAATCGAATAAAGGCGATTTTAATCTGCACCTAGATGGATCCGGAAATGTCTTTTTTGTGGACTACATCGCCCAGCAGTTGCCGCATGATCCAGGTGAGCTGAAGGACTTTTTGTATATATACTCACGGGATAGGCAGCCTAGCATGAAATCTGCCATATGCGCCAGAGTTCCAACTCGCAAGAATTCACTCCCCTCACTGGCCTGACTGTCCATTTCCTCCTCCTCCAACTCCTCTTCTTCTGCCCATACACGCTGAACAGTGAAGGACTGAGCAATGCTCCCCTCTTCTGTCTCGCCAACATTCTCCTCCTCTTCCTCCTCATCCTCCTCCACCTCCTCCGATATGCGCTGAGAAACAGACCTGAGGGTGCTTTGGCTATAAACAAGGGAATCTTCTTCCCCCGTCTCTTGTGACGAGCGCAAAGCTTCTGACTTCATGCTTACCAGAGAGTTTTTCAACAGGCCAAGCAGCGGGATGGTGAGGCTGATGATAGCGGCATCGCCACTGACCATCTGTGTTGACTCCTCAAAGTTACTCAGCACCTGACAGATATCAGACATCCACGTCCACTCCTCATTGTAGACTTGAGGAAGCTGACTAACCTGACTATCAGTTCTGGTGGAAGTTGACATCTGGCAGTTTACAATCGCTCTGCGCTGCTGGTAAACTCTGGATAACATGGTTAATGTTGAATTCCACCTCGTGGGCACGTCGCACAACAGTCGGTGAGTGGGCAGTTGGAGGCGGCGCTGCGCTGCCCTGAGAGTGGCAGCCTCTGTGCTGGACCTCCTGAAATGCGCACAGATGCGGCGCACCTTCGTGAGCAAATCAGACAGATTGGGGTATGTCTTGAGGAACCGCTGAACTATGAGATTTAACACATGGGCCAGGCATGGCACATGTGTCAGTCTGCCGAGTTGCAGAGCCGCCACCAGGTTACGGCCGTTGTCACACACAACCATGCCTGGCTTCAGGTTCAGCGGTGCCAGCCACAGATCAGTCTGCGCCGTGATGCCCTGTGATAGCTCTTGGGCTTTTATCGCCTAGGCTCAGCAGTTTGAGCACTGCCTGCTGTCGCTTAGCGACGGCACTGCTGCTGTGCCTAGAGCTACAGACTGATAGCGCCATGCCCAGGGATGGTAATTCTGAGGAGGAGGTGGAGGAGGGGTGGGAGGAGGAGGCATAGTAGGCCTAAAAGACCTGGACCGAGGTAGGCCCCGCAATCCTCGGAACTGGCAGTATATGACCAGCCCCAGGGTCAGACTCGGTCCCAGCCTCCACCAAGTTAACCCAATGTGCCGTCAGCAATATATAGTGGCCCTTCCCGGCAGCACTCGTCCACGTGTCCGTGGTCAGGTGGACCTTGTCAGAAACGGCGTTGGTCAGGGCATGGTTGATGTTGTCTGACACGTGCTGGTGCAGGGCTGGCACGGCACATCGGGAAAAGTAGTGGCGGCTGGGGACCAAATACCGAGGGGCGGCTGCCGCCGTGAGGTTGCGAAAGGCCTCGGTCTCTACCAGCCTATAGGGCAGCATCCCCAGGCTAAGTAGTTTGGAGAGGTGGACGTTGAGGGCTTGGGCGTGTGGGTGAGTTGCACTGTATTTCCTCTTGCGCTCCAGCGCCTGTGGTATAGAGAGCTGGGCGCTGCGCATGCAGACATTGGTGGATGCTGTGGAGGATCGTGGAGGTGAAGTTGTGGTTTTCGCACGGGAGGTGTTTGGGCCGGGGTCCTGGGCAAGGGGCTGACTAGCAGAGGCAGCAGATGACACAGGGGAAGGAGCAGTGGTGTGCCTGGCCGCAGGTGAACGGCCTTGGTTCCATTGAGTGGGGTGTTTAGCATTCATATGCCTGCGCATACTGGTGGTGGTTAAGCTGGTAGTGGTGGAACCCCTGGTGATCCTGGTGTTGCACAGGTTGCACACCACAGCCCGTCGGTCACCCGGTGTTTCTTTAAAGAACTTCCAGACTTCTGAAAATCTAGCCCTCGCACGGGAGCTTCACTACGTGAAACATTTGGCGCTGATGCACCAGCTCTGGCCCTGCCTCTCCGTCTGGCCCCACCACTGCCTCTTCCAAGCTGTTCTCGTCGAGGACTCGCCTCCGTCTCAGAAGCACTGTGTTCACCCGGCCTATCAACCCATCTTGGGTCTGTCACCTCATCATCCTCTGATCCCTCAGTCTGCTCCCCCTTCGGACTTCCTGCCCTGACAACAACTTCACCACTGTCTGACATCATCCGACACCTCTTTACACACTTCTTCCACTACGTCAACAATGTCATCATCACCCACAGACTGCGACAGGTGGAAAACCTGGGCATCGGGAAAGAGCTCAGCAGCAACCGGATAAGTGGTTTGTGGCTCTGGGAAGGGTCCAGAAAACAGTTCCTCAGAGTATGCCGCTTCAAATGCCAAATTTTCCTGGGAGGGGGCAGACTGGGGAGAAGGAGGCTGAGGTGGAGGAGCTGGAGGAGTGGTGATTTCGATGACATGGGTGGACTGCGTGGAAGACTGACTGGTGGACAAATGGCTAGGATCATTGTCCGCAATCCACGACATCACCTGTTCACACTGTTCTGGCCTCAACAGTGCTCTACCACGAGTCCCAGTAACTTGAGACATGAACCTAGGGAGTGTAGCTCTGTGGCGTTCCCCTGCTCCCTCATCAGCAGGTGGTGTCTCACCACGCCCAGGACCACGGCCTCTGACCCCTGCAGTAGTTGGACGCCGACGCCCTCGTCCTCTACCCCTACCCCTAGCCCTCGGGCTCAATATTTTCAAAATTAAAGTGCAAACTGTAAATTTTTTTTTTTTGTTTTGTTTTTTTTTTTAACAAAACAATCATAAGAAATCACACAGCAACCACAAAAGATGATGATGATTGCTATGGCTAGTTTCTAGCCAACACTGACAGCACACAACTGGATTTTGTGGTGTGCCTGTTACTTTCAGTTTAAAAAAAAAAAAAAAAAAAACTGTGCCTAATTCAATCAAACCCCTAATAAACTGTCCCACTTAGGTGTTTGAGATGGATATGTGTGTCACTAAGAGCTACATATAACGTTCGCAAGTCTCCCTGCAAATTCGTCACAATATGGTACTAGCTGCACTACTAGTGCCAGCAAGCCCAGCCACAAGTAAAGAAAAAAAAAATATTCTAGCCCTAACAAGGGCTGTTGGGTTCTTGTAGACTCACTCCTGCATAACAGTAAGCTAATATAACACCATAACGCTATCCCTGCAGTCTCTACCTAACGGCATCCAGACAGAGAATGATGCCAGCAGCTCGGGCAGGGGGTAGTCTATTCCAGGGTCACCTGATCAGGCCAGCCAACCACTGCTATCGATGTGTAAGTGTACCACGTCATGCTGGGGGGAGTGCAGAGTCTCCTGGCTTGTGATTGGCTCTGTTTCTGGCCGCCAAAAATCAAAACGGTGGGAGAAGCCATTTTCTCGAGCTGGCGAAATGTGTGTTCGCTCATCTCTACCATGGACCAATTTATTTACACCTGTTCTCCGGAGGTGTGACTGTGCCTACCAAGGACTGTGATAGTCATATGTCCGATAATGTAAGAGAACTGTCTACTGAGTCTATGCATTATCCTAGCTTAAATGTATAACCAACTGTGTTAGATGATGACTGCATGCATAGTCCTGATATAGCTGTAGCCAGTAGTGATGAATCATAAGGCTCTGTCGATTGCAATTTGTTATCAAATGCTGTAGATAGTATGCACCTGCCTAGTGATACCATGATTGTCACTTCATATGCAGTAAGTAGTGAGTTCATGTATAACTGTGATGTGGAAGCTACACATAACCTAGCGTCAGACACTGCTGTTAATGTGAATGTATCTACACTAGAGATGAGCGAGTATACTCCCCTGCTCGAGATTGAGCATTTAATTAAGAAAAGACAGTGAAGAATACAATGAAAACTGTGGACACAGTGAACACAGGATCATTTAAGTGAAGAACACAGTGAAGAACAGATTGCAGTTGTTCCGAACATCTGCTAACTCAGCCGAGCAGGGGCTGGAGCAGGCATGGAATAGCGGAGCGAGGGCTGGAGCGGGCATGAAGGAGCGGAGCGGGGGCTGGAGCAGGCATGAAGGAGCGGAGCGGGGGCTGGAGCAGGCATGAAGGAGCGGAGCGGGGGCTGGAGCAGGCATGGAGGAGAGGAGCGGGCTGGAGCAGGCATGGAGGAGAGGAGCGGGGGGCTGGAGCAGGCATGGACGAGAAGAGCGGGGGGCTGGAGCAGGCATGGACGAGAGGAGCGGGGGGGCTGGAGCAGGCATGGACGAGAGGAGCGGGGGCTGCTGCAGGAATGGAGGAGAGGAGGGAGGCTGGAGTGGGCATGGAGGAGCAGGGGCTGGAGCGGGCATGGAGAAGCGGAGCAGGGGCTGGAGCGGACATGCAGGAGTGGAGCAGGGGCTGGAGCAAAACGGAGCGGGCATGGAGGAGAGGAGCAGAGGCTGCAGCAAAACGGAGCAGGCATGGAGGAGAGGAGCAGGGGCTGAAGTGGAGGCTGTAGCAGGGCCAACAGTCGACCCAGTGAAGAAGAACTTATCAGAACACACAATAGTATGCAAAGAACATTATGTGTGAAGAACACATTGCAGATGTATGGAAACATCTGCAATGTATTCTTCACACATATTGTTCTTCATATACTATTATAAAGAACACTGTTGTGCACACGTGTCTTCGGATAAGTGAGCAGATGATTGGAACATCTGCAATGTGTTTTTTCAATATGTTTTTTCAGTGAAAACATCTGCAAACATCTGCAATGTGTTCTTCTTTAGTGTTCTTTCAGTGAAAAATGCTCGAGCCTCCCATTGACTTCAATGGCATTCATTATTCAATATGAGTACTCGAGCATCGGGAAAAGTTTGACCCGAGTAACGAGCACTCGAGCATTTTAGTGCACCTGTCATAGATGATCTCTTTCAGTCTAGCAGTAATGTGGGGGCTAGAGAGGACATACAGTCAGACACTGCTGTTAATGTGAATGTATCTACATCTATCATAGCCTTCTGCTGTTGTGGTTACAGATGAAATAGAGGGGACTGACAGCCAGTCACCAGTGGCTGAGGTCAGTCCTGAAGTATGGTCTCTAACCACTGTAGAGTCAGAACATCGCCTGTCCCAGGGTGCCCTGCACTCTGGAGATACCCTGACAGTCATGGTCCTGGGAGACATGACACAAACAACAGCAGACCTGCAGGGGGGTCAGATCACATGGTCAGGGATAGAGAAGGGGAGGCCATGTCTAATGTAGTGGTATCAGCAGGGCCAGGACATAGACAGGGTTCCCGGGGCGCGACGGGGGTCCCCCACCATCTTGCCCCCTGGGGGGCCCCCACCAGCTGAGCATGTCTGACACTGACAAGGAGCGACGTCCAGCGGCGCTGCTGCAGAGCATCGCTCCCAGACTGGCAGGGAGAGTCAGCTCGCACAGAGCTAGCTCTGCAGCCCTGCCCCGAACACTGCTGTGAGCTGACTGCCTCACAAGCTCTCCCCCGATGGAATCCCCTCCCCCTCCGATCGCCCCACCCCCCATTGATCGCAGAACCCCAACCCCCCCACCCCCCGCGATCATAAACCATACCGGTGGGAAACTGTGATGTCACGAGAAGGGATGGAGCCTCCCGTGAAGTGGAGGAGCTGTGCTGTGACAACAAACTACACATGGAGAAGAGACAACTTACAGGGTAAGTGGCTGTACACATGGGACTGCATACCTCCCAACCGTCCCGGTTGCCCAAGTCCCGCCGCCACGGAACGCTGTGCCACACATTGTCCTGGACCAAGAAACTGAGTCCCGGGGTCAGGTCGGCAGTGGAGGATATTGGAGCAGGTGACGGGCACATCTTCTGCCCGGCATCTGCTGGCTGCAGCACACTGAGCACATACGGTACTACCCAGCAGTAAATATGGTCAAGGAGCTTGGGTGGGAGGAGCTACTGAAGACCTGGGTAGAGGTTGCTGCCATGTGTGGTGCTGAGGTATGTATGCAAGGAGGGCATTATCAATGTGAGTGTGACAGGTATATAATGTGGGGGGGGGGGCAGTGTGACATGTATATAATGTGGGAGGGCAGCGGTGTGACATGTATATAATGTGGGGGGGGCAGCAGTGTGACATGTATACAATGTGGGGGGTAGGCAGTGTGACAAGAATATAATGTGTGTGTGTGGGGGGGGTGACAAGTATATAATGTGTGTGATGGGCAGTGTGGCAAGTATATAATGTGGGGGGGCAGTGTGACAAGTATATAATGTGGGGGGGCAGCGGTGTGACAGGTATATAATGTGGCGAGGGGCAGTGTGACAAGTATATAAATTTGGGGTGGGGGAGTGTGACATGCATATAATGTGGGGTGGGGGCGGTGTGACAAGTATATAATGTGGGGTGCAGGGTGTGTGCTGTGTCCCCCAGGCAGGGGGAAGAGGCTGGAGCAGGCAGGGGGACAGGAGGAGGAGGCACCTGGGGGACAGGAGGATGCTACAGGAGGCTTGGGGACAAGAGGAGGAGGACAGGAGCATACAGGAGGAGGACGGAGGACAGGAGGCTACAGGAAGAGGACGGAGGACAGGAGGCTACAAGAGGAGGACGGAGGACAGGAGCAGGACGAAGGAGGCTACAGGAGGAGGATGGAGGACAGGACGGAGGACAGGAGGAGGACGGAGGACAGGAGGAGGAGTACTTGGGGGGCGAGGCGGCTGTATGTAGCTGTGTTACTTGGGGGGGGCGAGGCGGCTGTATGTAGCTGTGTTACTTGGGGGGGCGGGACGAGGCGGCTGTATGTAGCCGTGTTACTTGGGGGGGGGGGGGCGAGGCGGCTGTATGTAGCTGTTTTACTTGGGGGGGCGAGGCGGCTGTATGAAGCTGTGTTACTTGGGGGGGGCGAGGCGGCTGTATGTAGCTGTGTTACTTGGGGGGGGGGCGAGGCGGCTGTATGTAGCTGTGTTACCTGGTGGGGCGAGGCGGCTGTATGTAGCTGTGTTACTTGGGAGGGCAAGGCGGCTGTATGTAGCTGTGTTACTTAGGGGGGGTGAGGCGGCGGTATGTAGCTGTGTTACTTGGGGGGGGGAGAGGCGGCTGTATGTAGCTGTGTTACTTGGGAGGGCAAGGCGGCTGTATGTAGCTTAGTTACTGCTGGGATAGTGGAAATTGAGCAGGAGGCCGTGTATGCACGGTACACTAAGTGGGGGGCCCCACCAGCAAAGAAGTGTAGGGGCAAAAAGGATGCCATAGTAGGTACCCAGTCATTGGGAATTCAGAAATCCCCACTGAGGGGGGTAGGTAGCTTCTTCCTTGCCTGTACTACAGGGAGATCAGGAGAGATCCTAGTAGTTACATCACACAAAGACACAGGGCATCACCCATACATTAAGCCTGTTACGTGTCAGGCCTTAGTGGATGTGAGTACTGACATAGGGAGAGAAGATGAAGAGGTGTTGAGACTGGAGGTGGTCCATAAATCTGAAAATGTGAGGGCATCACCTGTAATTCTTGCTCCCAACGGGGACAAGGCCACACCCATCTTCATAGTTTCATAGTTTATACGGTTAAAAAAAGACACTTGTCCATCAAGTTCAACCAAGGAAGGGAAGGGATTTAGGGGAAACAATTCTATATAGCATAACAATCAATGTTATATATGTGTAAAAAGGCATCTAGACCCTTCTTGAAGCTCTCCGCTGTCCCTGCTGTGACCAGCGGCTGAGGCAGCCTATTCCACAGATTGACAGTTCTCATAGTAAAAAAGCACTGTCGCCTCCGGTGATTAAACCTTGTTTTCTCCAGACGGAGACAGTGCCCTCTCGTCTTTTGATTTGATTTAATCTGAAACAACTTACCACCATATTTTTTTAAGAACCATTCATATATTTATATAAATTAATCATGTCCCCTCTTAGTCATCTCTTTTCCAGACTAAATAAATCTAGTTGTTTTAATCTTTCCTCATAACTAAGACCCTCCATACCCCTTATCAGTTTTGTGGCTCTACGTTGAACCCTCTCCAGCTCCAGGGCATCCTTTTTATGGACTGGTGCCCAGAACTGAACAGCATATTCCAGGTGTGGCCGAACCAGTGCCTTGTATAGTGGTAATATTACATCCCTATCACGAGAGTCCATACCACTTTTGATACATGACAAGATCCTACTAGCTTTAGAGGCAGCTGATTGACATTGCATGCTGTTATTCAATTTATGATCTACTAGTACCCCCAGGTCCTTCTCAACAAGGGGCTCTCCCAGATTTACTCCCCCAAGGACATATTTTGCCTTTGGATTATTGGCCCCCAGGTGCATAACCTTACATTTATCTACATTAAACCTCATTTGCCAAGTGGATGACCAAACATTCAGTTTATCAAAGTCACCCTGCAGCCTATGAACATCCTCCAAAGACTGTATTACACTACACAGCTTGGTGTCATCTGCAAAAATAGACACAGTGCTATTAATCCCTACCTCTATATCATTAATAAATATATTAAATAGTAGTGGGCCAAGCACAGAACCCTGAGGTACACCACTCATAACTGGTGACCATTCCGAGTAGGAATCATTGACCACAACTCTCCTTCAGCCAGTTTTCAATCCAATTGCAAATTATTTCTGCCAAACCAATAGCCCTAATTTTACCCATCAGGCGTCTATGAGGAACAGTGTCAAATGCATTTGCAAAGTCCAAGAACACAATATCCACAGCTGCTCCTCCATCCAGGCATCTGCTCACCTCCTCATAGAAGCAGATAAGGTTAGTTTGACAACTTCTATTCTTAGTAAACCCATGCTGGCTGTCACTTATTATTCTATTTGATGTCACATACTCCAGTATGTAGTCTTTTACTAACCCTTCCAATACTTTCCCCACAATGGAAGTTAAGCTTACAGGCCTGTAATTGCCTGGCGAAGTTCTAGAGCCCTTTTTATATATTGGCACCACATTTGCCTTGCGCCAGTCACTTGGCACCACACCAGACATTACGGAATCCCTGAAGATTTTAGACAGTGGTACAGCAATAACAGAACTGAGTTCTTTAAGAACTCTGGGGTGTAACCCATCTGGTCCAGGAGCTTTGTACACATTAATTTTATTGAGCTTAGATTGGATAATGTCTACATTTAGCCAGTCTAGTATATTACAGGGTGCATGGCCCGCACTGGCACCACCCAAGTCAGAAGTTCTATTGTATAAATGGAGCTAAAAAACCTATTAAGTTACTCCGCCTTCTCTTGGTCTCCAGTCACCGATGCCCCATTTTCAGAATAAAGGGGTCCAACCTGTTCTGACCCATTTTTTTTTTTTTTTTTTTTTTTTTTTTTTTTTTTTGCATTGATATACCTAAAAAATTTCTTGGGATTTGTTTTGCTATCTTTAGCCACCTGTCTTTCATTTTGTATTTTGGGTGATTTGATTTCCTTTTTACAGATTTTGGTAAGTTTTTTGTAAGTATTGAAAGCCTCAGGTGACCTGTCAGATTTATATTTTTTAAATGCCCTCTTTTTCTCATTAATTGCCCTTTTAAATGTAGCTGTAAGCCACGCGGGGTGTTATCTAGCCCGTCTATACTTGTTACCTATTGGAATAAATTTAGAAGTATAAAAACCCAGGATAGATTTGAATTTCTCCCATTTAACATTAGTATCATCGTTTGACAGAATCTGATCCCAGTCTATATTCTGTATTGCAGCCCTGAATTTTTGGAAATTAGCCCTCTTAAAATTCAGTTTTCGATTTTCCCACCTGTTTCTGCTTTTTAAAATTTAAGAGGAAAATAATTATATTATGATCGCTGTTCCCAAGGGGTTCCCGGGTACTGACATTTTGGACAATCTCCGCATTGTTAGAAATCACAAGGTCCAATAATGCGTCACCTCTTGTGGGATCTTCTACCAGCTGCACCATAAAATTATCCTGAAGAATATTCATAAAATGTCTCCCCTACACAGATGAAGACAAGCCCTGACCCCAGTTTATATTTGGAAAGTTAAAGTCTCCCATTATCACTACGGTCCCCTCCTGTGCAGCCTGCTCCATCTGTTTATATAGATGACCCTCTATTTCCTGAGATATGTTAGGGGGTCTATAAATTACACCAAAAATAATTTTTTCAAAGCTCTCTTGGCTTTGAATTTCAACCCACAAAGTTTCAGCCTCCTCACACTCTGAGACCACTGGCTCATTCACAATCACTTTTAAGTCTCTTCTGACATACAGACATACACCACCTCCCCTCCTATTTGCCATGTCTTTCTGAAAGAGTGTAAAACCTTGAATATTAACAACCCAATCATGCAATGCATCAAGCCATGTCTCTGCTACACCAACAACATCTAACTGTTCCTCTAATATCAAAGCCTCAAACTCGCCCATTTTGCCTGTGATACTTCTGGCATTTGTGAACATACAATTTAATTTTCCACAGTTATTTATCTGATTTAAAGTAATTTTACTGGCACATATATCCTCACCACTGTTATGCAACTTGTGGATCTCCTTATCCACTGCCTTGGTCCCACATACACCACCCACCAACATAACCTGCCCCCTCTCTGACCTGTCTACCCCTTCAGTGTCTTCCTTCCCCCCCCCCCCCGATCCTAGTTTACTCCGCCACCCCTTCTAGGATCTTCTTCCCCAGCACAGCAGCCCCCCTTCCACTTAGGTGCAAGTTATCTGCGGAAAACAGCTTGCACCCCAGTGAAAAGTCAGCCCAATGCTCTAGGAACCCAAATCCCTCTGCTCTACACCAGGATCTGAGCCATGCATTTAACTCCCTGAGCTCCCGCTGTCTGCTCTGTGTAGCGCATGGCACAGGTAGGATTCCGGAGAATACTACCTTGGAGGTCCTTTCCTTAAGCTTTGAACCTAGTTCTTTAAAATTATTCTTCAGGCTGCTCCACCTACCATCTATTCTGTCATTGGTACCAACATGGACCACGACAGCTGGGTCATCCCCAGCCCCTCCCAGTAATTTATCCACCCTTTCCACCACATGCCGAACCCTGGCACCAGGGTGACAGCAAACCATTCGGTTGAGGCGGTCTTGGCGACAAATTATTCTATCCGTCTTCCTGATTATAGAGTCCCCTACAACCACTAGATGCCTTGGCTTACCTGCACTCCCATCCACCCTACTACTAGCTGGTCTGCTCCCCCGGCTGTGAGGGAGAGCAGGATCCGCTAGGGCTGCCATTTCTGACACTGACGTCCTTACATCATTGCACAATTTTGCAATTTTGCTTGGATGTTCAGAGTCAGTTGGCCTTCCTTTTCTTT
Source organism: Engystomops pustulosus (assembly GCF_040894005.1). Classification (NCBI taxonomy): domain Eukaryota; kingdom Metazoa; phylum Chordata; class Amphibia; order Anura; family Leptodactylidae; genus Engystomops; species Engystomops pustulosus. Next base: position 74,176,189 of record NC_092419.1, read on the forward strand.
GACCCCTTCCTACCCCCTCTATTTACAGTAACCCAGCTACCCACCTGGCCCTGCTGGCTTTCCTCTCCACCCTCCACTTCTACCCCGCTTATTGCTTGCTCAGTGAGCAGCATACTCCTCTCAAGATTGTCGATTGCTCGCAGCCGTGCAATATCTTCCTCCAGATCTCTAACACGAGCTTCCAGTAGAAAAATATGGGCACATCTGTCACAGCGGTATTCACCCTGGAACTCCTGCTCCAGCAGTGTATACCTGCTAGCCATATCCTAGTAACAAAACTGTAATGATTATATAAATCAAGAGATATAAAATGTAGGTTACTTACAGTTCTGTGGACTTCTCTTTTTCAACTCCACTTAAGTTCACTAGCCACTTGAAATCACAAGCCAAAACTGAGCGAGCTCAAAAGTGAGTTGCTAGACCTTAATTTATCAGGTGTGAACACTAATCCCTCCTCCCAATTAGCAGACCAGGCAAAGAAAGGAAAAAAAATCTATTTAAATTGTGACACTAAGAAAAGTGCCTTGCTATTACTTATATACTCAGTCCACAATCACCCAAACAACAGATTCACTCTTAACACACACAAAACTCCGCTTTTTTTCAACTCCACTTAAGTTCACTAGCCACTTGAAATCACAAGCCAAAACTGAGCGAGCTCCAAGCCAAAACTGAGCGAGGAGGGAGCAGAATGGCATCACAGTTTCTGATGCATACCCGATGCCCCACATAGTTGAGATGTTGGGTCACCTAGCCAAGGCCAACCACCTCAAGATAAGGGACTGCAACAAGCATAGAGACGGGCGAATCTACAAAGTGGAATTCAATACGAATTTCAATAAAAATTTGACTCGTCACAAAGCCGAAGTTTACACTGATTCACGGGAACAAAGTTTTTTCCCCCTCTTTTTTCAGCTAAATGGGCACGAGCACAACGTGTTACATGGGGAAGAGAACTCTGGGAAGGAGAAGGGAACACCCCCGATGACATCTGCAGACCTGTAAGCCAATCAGTGACCAGCAGGCTCATGTGATGTCACACAGGCTCACATATAAAAACTGCCAGCAATTTGCAATCCAGGCATTTTACACTGTGTGTGCTGTCTGTAGCATCTAGCTGCTGCTACTGTACTGTGCAGTAGTGATTCCTACTCCAATCCCTGGATGTTCTTTAAGGGGGATCTGTATACTCCAAAAAGCAGTTCTATTTAGCGAAAAAAATTGAATAGGAAGAAATCTGTTTCACATTCATGCATCTGCAGTAGTGATTTGTGGACCTCTCACTGGGTGTCAATTGTGGAGTATCTGTATGATGCAAATTCCCTATTTGTGGCTATAGTTTATTGCCAGATTTACATGTCAAATCCACATAGTTTATAAACCACTATGTCAGACAGAAAGGTGGCAGGTGAAGCAGGCAGAGGACGCAGCACAGTAAGGAGACGTCGCAGCAGGGGTGACTCTGTGAGGCCAGAACTGCCGTTGTAATCTAGCGGCAGAGTGTTGCTCAACAACCCAAAGGTTGTTGAATGGTAGACTAGGTCATACAATTCCTCAAATATAACATCTGACAACCCCAGCCAAAAGTCTGTGGTTTCCTCAGATACAATAATTAGTTGCCATGGCCCAGGAGCAGGTCAGAAGCCCTCAACTGTCCTCAACCAGCCTCTGTCCGGTTCCTTTCCTGCAGCCAGATTGCTACTAGGTCAGTGGTGGTGAATCTATGGCACGGGTGCCAGAGGTGGCACTCAGAGCCCTTTCTGTGGGCACCTGGGCCATCACCCCAGCACACCAGACAGGACATATTTCAAAGTGATACTTACTTCGCTACTTGGGACTGTAGGAAGAGGGAGAATGAGTAGACATGGCCCGAATCTTTAGAGGACCCCACGATTCTCTGTGTGCAGAGGGACACTGGAAAGAAGCTAAAATTATGCAAATTTTCAATCTTGTCCTCAGGAGGCCAGTATGATCGAAATTTGTTGTAAAACAGAGAGCAATAACTTACTGCTTTAATTTTTGGTTGGCACCATGCTATAAATAAGGGGGTGTTTGGGGTTGCAATTTGGGCACTCAGCCGCTAATAGGTTCGCCATCTCTGTACTAGGTGGTCTGGGCTCAGCACCACTATTCAGAGAGGAGTTTGAGGACAGTCAGCAACTGCTTGGTAGTGAAGAGGTGGGGCAGATTTCCGCTGCTTCCTGCAGTAGGCAGGCTGTGCATTCTGACACCGGTGAGGAGAGTAGCAGTGACCGTGAAACGCAAATTGACAATGATGTAGCCAATCACACTTGGGAGTTGGGTGTAGCAGGGGATTCATCATCGTCGGGCGAAGAGAGTGTCAGCTTGCGTGTCAGGCAGTGGAGCAGGCAGCAAGTCGCTACTGTGGCTGTGAGTCAGCAGGCTGGCAGTAGTAGGAGTATGGAGCCTAACGTCCACGGGGTACAAATCATGATTCTCAGGTCCAGGTAAGCAGTGGCACAGGGGCTCAGCGAGGCAGCGCCGGTAGTAGTTGCTCAGTGCAGAGTGTTGGCGGTAAAATTACCACCTCGGCAGTCTCGTCATTTTTTGTAAAGACACCAGAGGAGCCGAGCGTGGGTATATGTTGTATCTGCGGTCAAAGTGAAGCGTGGCCAGGGAGCCAACGTTGGAACCACTGCCCTGCACCAACACATGCTGCGTCTCCAATGGCCTGGGAAAAACGGGTGTAAGATGTGGTTCATCCTGCAGGCACAGCAACAGCAGCACCACCTAGTGGCACACATGCTGTTTCAGCAAGTCAAGGCTCCGGCACCTCTGCTGAAGGGAGCGGTTTGTCTTTGACATCATCTCCAGGTCCAGATGCTCCTGCTCCTCACTACGCATGGCGCCAGCAGTCATTGAGCAAGGTGATTACAAATAGACTGGGGGTGGAGCATGTGAGCGGATGTGATGTCCACGGAGTCGCGCCGCGTGTGATGCCTGTCCGCAGGGAGATGCTCCTTACTCACCCCCCGATTGTCGGCTGCCACGCGATGCTGAGGGTATCCCGCTGCCTGTGAAGCCACGAGGCATACGTTACCTGCGATGTTTGCTTCTGTAAGGAATACTGACGACAGGTGAAGATCTAACGGCCTCATCCGGTACAAGTGACAAGCTGGTGGTATACTCCATTGGATATCTTCCTGAAACGAGGAAACCGCAGTAGCTCGTGCGGCGTGAGGAGAGGGCCGCTGACGTCCGTGATAGGTGGTCGGTGGGTCTTTAAACTCCGCTGCATTGGACTCTCCGGCTCTTCGTGGGATTTTGTTCGGCTGTCTACTCGACTTCTGCTACCGGAGCTCATGAGCAGGTCGTATGATAATCTAATTGATTGTTCAGTGAGGCTTATAAATCATGGTGTCGTAAGTCCCTTGACACACTGCTGACTGACTTTGAATATATAGGCACAGGGTACGTGGACCGGCAGCCTTTTCTACTAACATCTGCTTTGCATGGACTCGGGACTTGATGCTTTACTAAAAGTATACATGGTCTAACAGCCTCTGCCCACTACAGTTTGAATGTACTATTAACACCTGCATGCACGGACTCGGGACTAGATGCTTTACTAACTGCTAACTTTCCGTGGCCTGTGTCAGTCAGTCACCTTGACCTGTCGGTTGTCAACAATTTGCTGGACTTCTGCACTAAAATAGAATATACCTCCCCTCAATTTTGGTTATGTACCCACATAGAAATCTATAGAGAGACCAGGTTTGACCTGTAATCCCTTGCTACAGTGTACCTGGATTAGCAATATCCGCCTAAATCACTGTTTGTGTACAACACTAACATCCCCAAGCAAAGGTTTGGGACTTGATGCTCAATTAACGGCTTACTACCGTGGTTCCTTTGGGACGGACTATCCTTTCTGCTGGCTTTCAGTATCCTGATATTTCCCTGAATAAAGTCAGTACAGTCCCTCCTCAGGATGGGTCAAGCGGCCTTGTAGAAGATACTTTAGTTCGACTTGTGGGTGCCTTTGGTTACGTGAAGTAGGGACTGCTTGGTGGGGTGTAAGCCCCCTCAGCCCCCTCTGTAGGAGTGCCTCTTTCACAAGAACGGACCCCCTTTTTTTTTTTTTTTGGTACAAAAATTTACACTGCTGATCACCACGAACTTGACACTGTTTACTATTGAAATGTTTGGATGTTTTACATGTGTTCTGTGGTTTAAGCCTGTATAGGCCTTTGGTGGGAAAAACCTCCTATCAACGGACTTAAATGTATTTACCTCTGGTTACACTAACAGTTGTTAATTGAATATTGATCCAGCAGGGCCTTTCTGCTCAAGTCCAGTTTTTTGAGACTGGATTTTGGGGGAATAACGTCTAAGATGACTAGGCCAGGAACCAAAAAAAAGGGGCTGAGTGTGACACCTACCCCCTCACCAAGTAAAACCTAATAATAAAAAAATTGTGGAAAAGGTACGTGACAATGCTAGAAAGAAGCTAGATAAATATGTAGCTCCCCCAAAAACATCTGGGTCAGAAACGAGGCCTGAAGGGCGGGACTGGTCGGGGGAACCTTCCCAGATGGAATCCTCCGCTGAGATGGAAGGCTTGTCACCGGGGGGGAGCCCACCCGATCCTCATACAGTAGATCAAAGTTTGGAAGATCATGAGTTAACTACTGAAGGGGGAGCGAGAGAGAAGGTAGATGGAATAGAAGGGCCGCAACATCTGGTGATGACGGGGGGAACTGTACCCACTTTGACTGAGATATTTGAAGCTGTTATGCAGTGTAACATTGCCATTAAAACTTTATCTGTGGAGGTTGGCCAATTTAAAGAAGAAATGGGGCTATTAAGCTCCAGTATCCATAAACAGGGATAACGGCTAGATGTAGTTGAGACAAGAACGTCAGAGTTGGAAGATGGAGTGGTTAAACTGCAGGGGGAGATGAAATCGGTCAAAGGACTGCTTGAAGACCAGAGGAAGAAAATCGTGGATCTTGAGAATAGATCATGCAGGTCAAATTTGAGGTGTATAGGTTTTCCCGAACGGGTAGAAGGGGAGAATCCAATTAAATTCATGCAGGAGTGGCTGGTGGGAACTCTCGGAGAAGACTTTCCATCTCTTCCCTCATTTATAGAGAGAGCCCATAGGGTCCCTAGCAGACCTCCTATCCCGGGTGGGACACCTCGTACTATGTTGATAAAACTAGTCATGTCTAACGACAGGGACGTGATCTTAAGGAAAATGAGGCAAATTGGGAAAGTAGAATATGAAGGTCGCTTAATCAAGGTCTTTCCAGATTATGCTGTGGACACCCAAAAGAAAAGGAAGGGTTTTTTTGAAGTCAAAAATAAGTTGCGTTTGAAGGAAATTCAGTATTCTATGCTATTTCCGGCCCGGTTGCGGGTGATATGGAAAGAGAAAACGTTTTTTGATGACCCTAATGATGTATTGGAATGGTTGAACAGCTCTGTACATTAAATATGTTAGCTGGGAAGTTGCTTGGGCATACAGGGGCGCGGCTCTGGGGGGGTGTGGGGTGGGGGAATGCTTAGGTGAGAGGTTGGGACTGCGACTTAGAGGGTATCTCCTCTGGGCCAAGGGACTGACCATATGGCAGGGGGGAGGGGGACATGGGGGGGGGGTTCGTTTCCTTTTTTCTTTTTCTTTTCTTTTTTCCCGTTTTTTTTTTTTTTTTTTTTCCAGTCTCTCTCGCCTCCCCTTCGTGGGCTCAGCTGTTTGGTTGGTGGTGACCCTTTCCCTTAGTGACGCTAATCCCGATTCATCTTGGGATGACTGGGGGAATTAGTAAAAACCTTCTCACCATGGTAGTTAAGGATCTTAAGAATACAAGTATATGAAAGTATTGTCCTGGAATGTTAAAGGACTGGGGTCCCCAACCAAGAGAGTAGCAGTATTCGACCTAATCAATAGGCATCGACTTGATTTGATTGCTCTCCAGGAGACACACTTAGTGAGGGGAAAAAAGTGACGTGCTGAAAAAACCCTGGATAGGGAAAACATTCCATTCATATGGGTCCTCTTACTCTAGGGGGGTGTCCATTTTAATACATCGTAGGTATTGTTTTACGGAGGAAAGGGTCAAAATAGACCCTGAAGGTAGGTTTATATTTCTAGCAGGAATGATGGAAGGGAAGATGTGGGCAATTGCAAATATGTATCTACCACCGCCCTTCTCTTCAGAGGTGATTATACAGCTCTACACCTTCTGTTCCACTATAGAGAATCCTCACATATTACTGATAGGTGACCTTAATACGGTCATGGATCCTCAGGTTGACACTCTACAAATAAAACACGGTAAGGTTTCTTCCCATAAAAACACCTCACTTTTTAAATTAGTTAATGATTTTAAATGGCACGACACTTGGCGTATTCTGAATCCGGCAAAAAGAGAATTCACGTGTTACTCGGCGTCACATCAGGCGTTTTCTCGGCTTGATATGGCCTTAACTAATAGTAAGGCCTTAAAATTAGTTGATAAAATCACTTTGGGTCTTAGGGGAGTGTCGGATCACACACCTTTGATAATCTCCCTGAAGTTGGGAGTATATAACACATCAAATGTAATTAGAATTTCACCCATATGGTTAGCCGTATTAGGAAGGCAGGATAGGTTTATAAATAGGTTGGAAGCCTTTTTTTTAAGTAATAAGGACTCGGCGGGAAAGGATATAGTGTGGGACACACTTAAAGCAGTTGTTAGGGGGGAATATAAAGCACAATTATGTTGGTATAAGAAGCAGTTGAATAGGGGATTGCAGGAATTAGAAGTTAGAATTAAGGAAAGGGAAGAGACATTTCTCAGAGATCCTACAGAAGCAAATAGACAGGCCTGGGAGGAATCCAGCCTATGTTATACTGAGTTGCTAAAAAATCAGGCAGATAGGAAAACTGCTGTCCAGGCCAGAAAAAAAGGCTTGCAGGCAAATGCCTCTGGGAAGATGCTGGCTAATCTAATTAGAGATAATAGGGAAAAAGCACACATTTATTGCATTGAAACACAAGGAGGTGGGTACACGGTTAAACCGGAAGTGATCTTGGAAACCTTTACAAGTTATTATGAGGAACTTTATACCTCTTGTAATTCACTAGAGGAAATAATGGCATTTTTGGGAGAAGGACATATTCCGCAGCTATCAGAGACAGGGAAGAAGATACTTATAGGCTGAGTTCACACCCAGCATTACCTATTAGACTAGGACAGTTTACAGCCTCACACTTTCGGTTTTTAACTAAGTGTGTCACAAATTTATGATTTAATCTTTTACAAGAAAAATAAAAGTTATGTTTTAGGCCTGACTAATAAGGCTCCATTCTGTCTTAGGACAGTCCTGTTGATGAGACAGGGAAGAATGCGCTCGATAAAGATATTGGGGTAGAAGAGGTTTTACATGCATTGGGCCGGGCGGCTAGGGGTAGCTCCCCGGGATTGAATGGCATACCTTACGAATTCTATAGCATGTATAGGGAAGAGCTAATAGGGCATCTGATTGAGACCTGGATTTTCTCATTTGCTAACGGGTACTTGCCAGCCTCTATGAAAGAGGCATTAATTATATTAATACCCAAGCCAGATAAGGACCCCCGTAAGGTGGACGCCTACCGGCCTATCTCATTTATTGACGTTGATAATAGATTACTTGCAAAAGTGTTAGCCGAAAGATTAAAAAAGGTGATAAGAGAGGTGGTACACTTAGACCAAAATGGCTTTATGCCAGGCGGATCTACGTTGGATAACCTCCGTAGACTCTTCCTTAACATGCAGATTGTGCCGTATAATCCGGGGCAGCGATCCCTGCTGTTACTGGACACCTCAAGGGCTTTTGATACCTTGGAATGGAAATTTTTATGGTACATGTTGGACAGGATGGGTTTTGGGCAGAGATTTATCTCCTGGGTGAAACTCCTATATACTGATCCGTCAGCGAGAGTCCTGATTAATGGAACTGTTTCAAGGTCCTTTAAACTGAGTAGAGGGACCCGTCAGGGGTGTCCTCTATCTCCTCTTTTGTTCGCCATTGCCATGGAGCCTTTTGGCGTGTAGAATAAGACGAGATCAGGATATAGTGGGATTCAAGCAGGGAGGTGCTCACGAGAAGATATCACTCTACGCCAAAGACGATGTTTTACTATACTTAGGTAACCAAGAGGCGATGCCTAGGATATTCAAGCTCTTTGGGGAATTTGGAAGGATCTCTGGCCTCTGTATTAATTGGCACAAGTCGGCCTGGCTGCCATTGGATGAAATAAATGTAGTTGCCCCCCGAGGCCTTATAACCATCATGAAGGGAAGTGCTGTAAAATATCTTGGTATCAATATTTCAAATAATATCTTAGAATATGTCGAAAAAAATATCCTACCGTTGATATCGGAAATAAGAAAGAAGGTGCAAATATGGAAAAAGCTGCCACTAAACATGCTGGGCAGAGTTGCCGTAATTAAGATGTTATATGCCCTGGCGGCATCTCCAATTATGGTTCCCCAAAAGATATTTAAAATAATCGAAAGCCTGTTTGCTGAATTGGTTTGGCGGGGTAAACAGCCTCGGCTTAAGATGGAGATCTTGCAGCAACCCTATGAGAGGGGGGGATTTGGAATTCCGGACCCAAGAAGGTATTTTGTCATATCTCAGGCTAAATATATGGTAGTCTGGGACAGGTCCCCTCTGGCGAGTGTGTGTAGTCCTCAACTAAAGACTTTTGGGTATAATGTACTAGAAATCCTCGAGACAGAAATATGGAGAACCCCAACTAAAGATACCTCCCCGCCCACACTACAGCTTATGCTTGAAATCTGGAAAGCGCTAAAGGCCCAAACCAATAGCTTAGGAATTTTATCTATTTCCCCTATATGGGGTAATAGGAAGTGGAATGTTCCAGAGACATATGCTAAACCCTGGGTGGAATGTAATATAAGGTACATTGAGCAACTGGTGGATAATGGTGCCTTTAAATCTTTTCAGGAATTACGGACGGAATTTGGGGTGAGCTCCTCTGGGTACTATACTTATTTACAGATTGGGAATTGGTGGAATACGCTGGATAAACCAGTGATGGTACACAAGGAGCTACACCCACTTCTCGACTTTTTGCGGGGATCGGTTGGTATCAAATTTAAAAGTAATAAGATAATAAGAATATGGCCTGTGAAAGAGAATAGTAATAACTCGACGAGAATAATTAATAAATGGACGGGAGAGGTGGGTTTGTTTGAGGAAACAGATTGGAAAAAGGTGTTTAGGGATGTGAAAAAGGTCCTCACCATTCCTTCCCATCGGGTAGCTCAACTATTCATTTTAAATCTATCTATCTATTACACACCAAAAGTGCTATCAAAATTTGGACCCAGGGTATATGGCTGTAAAAGATGTGGGCTAGAAAAGGCGGACGATATACATCTGCTGTGGTTTTGGATGGCTAAAGATACCCCTACAATAGGAATGTGGCAGAGAATTGTTAATAACACTATTCTAGCAGACGGATTTGCAAAAGCTATGTGTGGGGAACCTGGTATCGAAAAAATAAGATCAGTCTGGGAGCCTTGGATAAATTCTAAGTTCTGTAGAGAGGAGAAAATGATGTTGGGAGCACGGAATGGTGGATGGTAGAGAGAGACCTCCCTTTTTTTTTTTTTCCCTTTTCTTCCTCCTTTTTTTTTGTGGGGGAGTTGGGGTAGAAGAGGGGTTCGGTGGGAGGGATGGGGGTGGGGGGTGGTGGTGTATTAATGGATTTGGGAATTTGATGTAGACCGCAACTTAATTTTTTTGGTCAAATATCGATCACAAGAGTATCTGTAATAAGCCGGTTATTATGCCCTTGGGGCTTATATGAGTGTACTGTATTAGGTAGGCGATTAAATTGCCACATGGTAAATACGCAAGATTGAGAGTTAAGCCATTCCGGCTGGCCATGAGATTTTCAATGTATTAAGCTTAAATTGTGGTTGTATTGCAGAAGCTGACCATGCTCTTATCCAAGTTGTTGGTACTGCAGTCCCTCCCTTTCCAAGTCGTGGACTCTGCACCCTTCAGAGAACTAATAGCTTGTGCCGAGCCGAGGTGGAAAGTTCCAAGCTGCAATTTTTTTTCCAAAAAGGCAGTGCCAGCCCCTCTCCAATATGTACAACAGAAGGTGGGCCAGTCCTTGAGCCTATCAGTTTATTCCATCATACCACATGTGCAGGGCACAGCGGTGTCACGCAGTTCTACACCTGATTTGCCTGGGCGAACAAAGTCACGCAGGGGAGGAACTGTTCCGCATCATGCAACAAGAAATCAATGTGTGGCTTTCTCCGCGACAACTAAAAATCCGAACCATGGTGACAGGCAATGGGAGGAACATGGTGTCTGCGTTGAACCGAGGAGGGATGGTTCATGCGCCCTGCATGGCATATGTGTTCAATCTGGTTGTGAACACGTTCCTGAAGTCTTCTACTCATCTGCAAGACATTCTAAAAACGGGCAGGACACTGTGCACGCACTTCAGCCATTCTTACAAAGCCATGCACACCCTCCTCGAGTTGCAGCGTCAGAAAGGCCTACCCCAACATAGTCTGATATGCAATGTTTCCACCCGTTGGAATTCCAACTTCCATATGTTAGACCTCCTGTATGAACAGAGAAAACCCATTAATGATCTTTTGATGATGCAAGCAAACCGGAGTACTCCCCTGTGTAACTTTGATGTCAGCCACTGGCAGCTCATTCGTGACAGCTGCCATTTGCTCAGGCCCTTTGAAGAGGCCACGTTATTTGTCAGTTGCCAGGACTGCTGGATGAATAACGTCATTCCACTGCTTCATGTTCTGGAACTCATGCTGCAAAATCTGTCTGGTCAGGGCACTGGAGAAGTGGAGACTACATCTCATGGCCACATGAGTGCGGTGGGGGCTGAACTGGAGGAGGAAGACATTGGAACACAAGCAGAATCTTGTGCAATTTGTGGTTTTTCTACTCGGGTGACAGGAGAAGAGGAGCAGGAGCATATGGAGGAGGTAGAAAACGAGGCAGTTGACCCAGAAGCAATGTGGCAGTATACAGTGGAGATGGAGACCGGGAGTCACTCAGAGTTACTTGCACAGAGGGACCGAAGCATGCTGCTTTGCATGATGACTTTTGGCTCTCCACCCTCTTGGAAACCTCGCTACCGGTCAAAAATGGGTGACACTTTTCCAGCTGCCGAGAGGGAGGAACAACTGGCATACTATAGAGAAATACTGAGCACACAGTTGGCTGCTACCTATGTGCGCCATTGCCCATCCTCTGTCAGGTCTGACCAGGGGATTCCTGGCAGTTATTGCTCACGTACTACTGCCACGGCAGCTGGGGGGTAGGAGCTGTAGCAGTTCCATCAGCAGCAGCTGAAGTCTGGATTCCTTAATGAGCAATTTCCTTCACCCGCCTATTGAGGAGGGTAGCCGCCAGCAGCAGTAACAGGACATGAAGTAGACCCTGCGCCAACAGGTGGTGGCCTACTTGGACAGCACTGGGTAGCCAAACTTGATGTGTGGCCGCAACTTGCGGAGTTTGCAGTAGAGAAGCTGTCCTGCCCGTCCAGTAGTGTGGCATCAGAACGGGTGTTCAGTGCGGCGGGGGCCATCGTTACCCCAGGGATAACCCGCTTATCCACCCGTAAAGTGGAGACACTGACCTTTGTCAAGATGAATCAGTCTTGGATCGGCCAGGATTTCAACTCACTAATGCTGATGCATCAGATTAGATCAGCCATGATGCCTCCTCCAAACGTTGAGAAATGAGTCTGAGTTCTAACTACCTGCCTCAGCCAATATTCTGATGCTGCCACCCGCCTGATGCCACACATCTGCTGCCAGTTGCTTCATCTGCCTACTACCATCTTTAGCAGGGACTGGAATTGTCCACCACCTCCACACTATATCATTGTGACACTCATTGTGTAAATATTGTGAGATCTCGCGTTGGACGCTCGCCGGAAGTAGAAGTAGTGACAAATCACCAGGCATGCACACAGCATTAAGGTGGCGTCCATTTTCTTGAAGATGTGTAATGTGCCCATGATAGTGGCCATTTAAAGGGGTTGTCCGAGTTCTGAAAAAAAAAATGAAGGGAGGCCGTGAGGGCGCTGCTTAATAAAATAAAGCCATACTTACCTTCTGGTGCCCTCCTTGCTGTGAATGCTGTGCTGTGAATAGGGATGGACAGGCGGGGCCGGCCACGGCCGGCCAGAAGCTGAATCCAGCGCTGCTCCGGCGGGCATGCTTGTTTACATGGCGCCCGAACCGGAGCTACAGCAGCGCTGGATACCGGAGGGCACCAGAAGGTAAGTAGACTCCCGGGCTACCTTAGTTTTTTTTTCAGAACTCCGACAACCCCTTTAAATCATGGCGGCCATTTTCTTGAAGATACATAATGTGCACATGTTAGTGGCCATTTTGGTGTAGACCAATCCCCATTAAATCCCCAAATCACCAGGCATGCGCACAGCATTAAAGTGGCAGCCATTTTCGTGAAGATGTGTAATGCGCACAGGTTAGTGACCATTTTGGTGTGGACCAATCCCCACTTAAATCATGGTGGCCATTTTCTTGAAGATACATAATGTGCACAGGTAGACCAATCCCCATTCAATTCATATTACAATTCCTGTGTACATCATCACATCATATTGATACAATAAATTCCTAATAAAGTGTGTTAGTGACAATAAAAGTATTACTAATGTTAAAGGTATTGTGTATAGGGAAAAGGGATAACCATGCCCCTTCTAATACACGATACAAATTACACATGTGATTAAGGGTGAAGAGTAGTGTCCAGAAAAAAGAATTTATAACATGCAGATATAAAAATTGTAAAAATTGCAAAATATATGCAATCTCTCATATATTTCCCCAAGGGGGACTCATATTCCCATATAACGGGGAACTAAACGCAAATGTGCGACATAAGTGCAAAAAAACTTTTTATTTATTTATTCTAAAAAGAAAAATGGAAAATGCACACCCAGTGAAAAGAAGCTATTTAAAATACTGTGCGAACCGTAACAAGTACCACAAAAACACCCCAAAAAAGAGTGCATACTTACCACATCCTAAACATATACCCCAAAACCAAAGTATCAATATAAATATAAATACCAGGAGTACATAAAAATTCTTAAAGTATAAAAGTAGCAAAGTCACATCAAATGGCCAAACTTCTACGCCTTAATCAAAAGGCTAATATTTCTTTATCTCTTGCTCTTTCATATTCCATATTTTCTTTTTCTCATAGAAGAATATACTTCATAGACCTTGATATGGAAATAATCACCAAACGATGGCTACTCAATTCAACATTTCTAGTTTCCACCGATATTAAATCCACACGTCAGGTAGTCCACATAAAGGCCATAAACTACCTATAAAATGATACCACAAATCAAATATGATATAATATTATCACCTGACATACCTTTTACATGTACTCGTAGTGCCTGTCAAAACCGTGACCTTACCTAAAAACGGAGAAAAGGATGTCACTTCATTTAGACCTCTAGTTGTTACCGTTCATAATAACGCAATCCATTTGAGTTCCCGTTGGGCTAGTGTTTTCTTAAGATTTCCTCCTCGACATCCCAGGGACACTTTGTCAATGCCCCGAAATGTAATCAGTCTCCAGTTGCCATGATGAAATTCCAGAAAATGCCTGGGTATTGTTTTAATTTTATTAAATTCCTTAATTTTAAATTTTTAATGTCTCTGACATGTTCCAATACCCTGACCCTCATTTCTCGGGATGTCAATCCGATATAAATGAGGCCACAGGGGCACTGAGCGTAGTAAATTACATTAGACGTTCTACATGTAATGTGATGTACAATTTTGGAGAAATCCTCACTTTTTTCCATAAAGGAGCAAGCGCTGCAATTGCCACATTGGAATAAACCCCATCTAGGGCCTCTGGAGTCAAAAATGTATTTTGGGGCATGAGCCACATAATGGCATTTAACCAAAAGATCTCGCAGATTGGGTGATCTTCGAGGGGTAACAGAATTATTCCTGGCAACAAAACTACTAGTTTCTTTGTCAGTATGTAATAAGGGCCAGAATCTTTGCGAAATGTTCCTCATCTCATGCCTTTGGGCATGGTATTTTGTTATCAGTCTTACCTGATCATCCCTTGTCTTCTTAGGTTTAACTTAAAGCGATGTTGATCTCCCTGTTTCTTTGGATCTGATATACCCGCTTTGAATGTTTTCCCTTTTGTATCCCCTCGCTCTAAATCTTTCAGCAAGTTTCTGGGACTGCCGTTCAAACACATCAATTGAGGAACATACTCTCCTAGTTCATAAAAACTGTCCCGTGGGGATAGCTTTAATTACCTGTGGGGGATGAGAAGACTTAGCATTGAGTAGGGCATTAACAGCCGTATCCTTCCTGTAGATCTCTGTGTTCCCATCACATCCTTTGGAGATTTTTAAATCCAAAAAAATCAATCCATTGAGGATGATATTTGGAAGTGATCTGGATATTCAGCTGTTCATTATTCAGGGAGAGGATAACCTGCTGAAGTTTCCCGACATCGCCATGCCAGATGAACATGATATTGTCAATAAAACGCATCCAAATTAGGACATGTTCCCAGTCATCATCTGGCAGGATGAGATCCTGTTCCCAAAATCCTAAAAAGAGGTTGGCATATGAGGGGGCACACGCCGCCTCCATAGCCACCCCACGGATCTGCAAAAAGTATCGATCTTTGAACAAAAAGAAATTGTGATGCAACAGTGTCAAAATGAATTCAATAAAGTCTGGTTCAAAATTTGTAGAGCTCAAAAAATGTCAAACCGCACAGATGCCCTGCTCATGATTTATTGAAGTCTATAAAGATTCGATATCACATGTCCCAAAACAGTTATTGTCACCCAAAGGGATTGAATCCAATTGATTTAAGGCCTGAGTGGAATCCCTCAAATATAAGGGGAGTGGCTCCACCAGTGGCTTAAGGTAATAGTCCACAAATCGCACAATGGGGCAGATTTACTTACCCGGCCCATTCGCGATCCAGTGGCACGTTCTCTGAACAGGATTCGGGTCCGGACGGGATTTATGATGGCAGTTCCTCCACCGTCCACCAGGTGGCGCTGCTGCGCTGAAATGCATCTGATCGCTCCGGAATACACCGAGCCGGACCAGGTGAAGGTAAGCGCTTCCCAAGCGACACATTTTCGGTTATTTTTTTTGAAGAAAATTTTTTTTATTTTCATATAATAAAGCATACAAACAGATGGATGAGCCTTTTTCAAATATCTTGACTTCGCAGAGCCAACATACATCTATCACTTTTTGACTTCACAGAGTCAACATGTCACAAATTGAATTACTAGGTGCTTTGTCTCATCCCTTATCCCCTAATATCAG
This sequence comes from Engystomops pustulosus, assembly GCF_040894005.1. Classification (NCBI taxonomy): domain Eukaryota; kingdom Metazoa; phylum Chordata; class Amphibia; order Anura; family Leptodactylidae; genus Engystomops; species Engystomops pustulosus. Next base: position 74,191,569 of record NC_092419.1, read on the forward strand.
ATAGGGAACAATAACATAATATACAATAACAATAACAGTCCCCCCCCCCTCCCTGCCTTAATGCCTGTGTGTATACTCCCACCACCCCTCCAGCCTCCCCCCCCCCTCCCCTCCCACTATTCTAGATTTTTAATCCCCCCAATCTACCCCTTAGGTCTTCTTGACAGTACCATTGGGTATATTGGAAGGGAGACATAAGTTCCACAATTTCCTGTCTATTGTAGTGATTGGTTATGAAAACTTTCCATTTTTGAAAGAAGTTCTTCGCTCCCTTTTCTTTATGACGTAAAGTATCAATCCTATCTATGTTAAAAAGGTGTTTCAATTGTTCAATTAACTCTGTTACTGTGGGTGAAGAGCTCTGGAGCCAATGAGACAAGATGCATCTTTTGGCCACTAGTAGCACTATATGGGGGAACCTCAGTCGTTTTGGAACACTTCCTTCTACTATTTTCCTCTCCTGATCCTCCTCCTCCCTCTCCTCCTCTTGGCTGCCGATATCATGGAATAAACACTCTCGAGGGTGTTCTATAATATTAGTCTTTCAATGACCATTGATGTAATCTACCACTTGCGACCAAAATCTTTGAATACTGGGGCAAGCCCAAACACCATGCCACAGATCTGGAAGTACTGCTCCACACTTGGGGCAATCCGTGATACGATCTGGTCTAGTGGGGGTAGGCAGGATATTCAGTCCATATATTGCCCCATGCATCAATTTAAAGTAGGTTTCCCTCCATCTTTCATTGATAATTACATGCCTAACCGTGGCCCAACCCTGCAAGATTATTGTAGTCGGGTCTGGTATTTGTAACTTCTCCCCCCATTTCTTAAATAGGTCTGAGCTCGCTTTCCCCCACAGTTGTTGTCTCATAACTGCATAGAGGAAAGATATTGAATAGTGCCCTGGAGCGATATTCAAGAGACCTTCAAATGCCTGGTCAGAGAGTTCTTTTCTGATGTCCCTCACTCTCTCTCTACAAAACGCCAATATCTGAAAAGTATCAAACTGCTGTCTTATTGACAGGTTATGTTTAACGACCAACTCTGAGGCCCTATACCAGCTTCTCGTTTCCTCATTCATCATTGCCTTGGCCTTTGCTGGGTTTCTCTCCCCCCACTCCAACTGCGTTCCCCTTTGTCCCTGCCAAGGCGATTCTGGATGATTAGTCAGAGGCATATGCTTAGAAATCAAAAATGGTAGACCATACATACTTCTCACCTTTTTCCATGTGACTATGGTATCTCTCAATAAGACAGAGGACTTTACTTCCTTTGGTATTTTTTCCCATCTGGTATGCATCAGTGCCATTAAGTCCCAGGGTGCAGCTAGGTCTCTTTCTAGCTCCCAATTGGAGTGGGAAGATGCCCCATGGTGCCAGTCCAAAACATGACGGAATAAACAAACTAGATTGTACCCCCTCACGTTTGGGAAGTTTATACCTCCTTCTACTTTTGGTAGCATGAGCTTTTGCATGGCTATCCTTGCTTTACCTCCTTTCCACACAAATTTTGTAAATGCCCTATTAAGTTTGTTGACATCTGTGTGCTGTAATAATAGTGGCAGGGTTTGCAGCTGGTATAAAAGTCTAGAGAAACTCACCATCTTTATCAAGTGACATCTTCCCAAAAGTGATAGGGGTAAGTTTCTCCATCTCTCCAATTCCTCCGTTATTTTAGCGATCAACGGGGATAATTCAACTTATATAGGGACCCCGGGTTCCTTCCTATTTTAATTCCTAAATATTTAATTTCATGGGCAGATGGTTTTATCCCTAAAGAAAGCCCCTCCCATTCTCTTGTGCCCCCATTCAGTTTCAGCTCCAAGACTTCACTCTTCCCTACATTAACTTTATACCCCGAAAATTCCCCAAATTCCTTTATGGCTGAAAATATGGCAGGAAGGTGGTTTATCGGATCCGACAGGAATAAGATTACATCATCCGCAGATAACGCTATTTTCACCACTTCCTTCTTGATACAGATGCCCTCATACAAATTAGAGTCTTCGAAGTAGCGAGCAAGCGGCTCCAGAGCCACTTCAAAAAGAAGTGGCGAAAGGGGGCACCCTTGGCGAGTTCCTTTTTGTAACTGAAAAGGGACCGATATAAAACCCGGTGTACTGATTTGGGCAGTTGGATTATCATATATCCCTTTGAGATATGTGCGAAATCTCCCTATTATACCCATACGATCCAGCACCAACCCCAGCCAGTCCCACTTGATGTTATCCAAAAGCCTTTTCTGCGTCCAAGGCAACTAGTGTTGGTCTCTCTCCTGACTTTGGTTGATGCTGGACCCTATCTAACACTGCAAGAACCTTTCTAATATTGGTAACCGCAGCCCGCCCCTTAACAAATCCCACTTGCGATTTCCCCACTAGCCCTGGTAGCATTGTTGCCAGGCGTTGTGCCAAGATTTTAGACAGCAGCTTCATGTCAACATCAATCAATGAAATCGGTCTGTAAGACCCCGGGCATAACAAGTCCTTTCCTGGCTTCGGCAATAATTTGATATAGGCATTTTTTGAATCCCTCCTAACCTCTCCCTTTTCCATCACATGGTTGAAGTACCTGCATAAGGGTGGCACCACTTGTTCACTTAGCCCCTTGTAGAACTCGCCAGGATAACCGTCGGGGCCAGGAGATTTTCCCCCCGCTAACGACTTTATCGCACTCTGAACCTCCTCTTCCGTTATCACTGCATTTAATTCTGTCCGCTGATTCTCACTTATGGTGGGTAACTTTACTTTAGTCAGAAATTCTTTCCCTTTATCCAATTGACATGGGCTATCTTGGTACAGTTGTGCATAATAATCTCTAAGAAGAGAATTAATCTCCTGTGGTTGCGTTTTGATCTGACCTGCACTATCTCGCAGTGCCCCGATATGTGGGACTGTATACCGTCCTTTAGCTAATTTCGCTAAAAGCTTCCCCGCTTTAACCCCAAATTTGTGAAGCTCCGTTTCCCATTCTGAGCGATAAAACCCTTCCTTCCTTTCTACCCAAGCTTCAAATTCCCCCTTTGCCTGTACCCATTTTTCCTTTGCGGATTCCTGCTGGGTCTGAGTGAAGATAGAGTATGTCTCACGGAGCTTTTGGCTAGCCTCCTGAAACTTACGATGTGCCTCCCGTTTTTTTGCTTTCACATAGGACATAATCCGTCCCCTGACCATCATCTTGGCTGATGCCCAATACAAATCTGGATCCTCAATGTGTTGTTCGTGTGTGGAACTAAATTCTAGCCACCACCCCTTTAGTAGGGACTGGAAGTTCTCATCTTTGTAAAGGAAACTTGGATATCTCCATGTCATGTGAGAGCCCCTGGGATGTTTATCGGCATATTGCACTTCTACCGGGGAATGATCAGAGATGACCAGGTCTCCTATATTCGCCCCCGTTACTCGTCTGGCCAGCAGGGGAGAGGATAAAACATAGTCAATCCTAGACCATGTACCATGTGCGTGAGAATGAGTGAATTCCCGACCCTCAGGGTGTTGGAGCCTCCATAGGTCCCCCAAACTTGTTTTCTCAAGAAATGAGGCTAAAATCCTTTCCTCCCCTCGTGGAAGGCCCAGTGTTTTGTGGCCCTTCCGTTTATCTTCTATCACTTTACGTACAACATTTAGATCCCCTCCCACGATGACATGCATGGATTTGGACTTATGGACATCTTCCTCCAACTTAGCAAAGAAAGGTGTAGATCTATCATTAGGACCATATACATTGTATAAATCATATGTTTCCCCTAGGTATGAGAAGGTTAAACCCGATACCCTTCCCTCCTGGTCCAAGTTATGTGCTATCACCTGAATGGGAAGGTGTTTGTTAATTAATGTAAGTACCCCTGCTTTCTTATTACTAGCTGCCGATCCGTATACACTACCTACCCACATCTTCTGCATCCTTACAAAATCAGATTCATCCAGATGCGTCTCCTGTAGCAACACTATGTCAGGGCGCATGCGTTTCAGGTGTCGCAAAATAGCCATGTGTTTATTGGGAGAACGCAACCCTTTCACATTCCATGTTATTAATTTAATTGTGTTTAATTAAAGAGGGGTCTTTCCTTTTAAGCAATAACGTGAGATAGTGGCAGTGGAAGGCATCCCTGTTATCCGGATCGGCAGCAAGAGACAACACACAGGCATCTATCCCCCCCCAACAAACAAAAAAAGGGGTTAAATCACCCAACTTAATGGAAGCCCAATCTTCCTTAACTATGTGCCCAACAATTGCCCTCCCTCTTTTCCCCCACCCTACTAGGCCAGGATAATCCTGATCCTCTTGCTTGGTGTACTGGACTTCACTTTTTTCTACCATGTGTACTTTGCATCCCCCTCACCACCCCTCCCTCAAATAAACTTACAACAGTTGCCCTTTCCCCCTCTTATTCCTTGCTAATATGCAAGCTTCCACCCCTTCCTTATTGCTTATGCGTTCCCTTAAACATAAACAAAACTATAAAGTCTCGTGCTTATCTGTCTTCAGGTTCCCCAGGTGTCCTGGGGTGATTTATCTCTTTGTCTCCTGGAGTCCCTCTGTTCTTTCGGCGATTCTTCTTTCTGTCAGCGGGGATGTCGGTTTTGCCGCATAGTTCGTCTGCCTTTCTCTGGTACGATGTCTTGGGCTCATCTTCTGGGGTGATGTAGTGCTCAGGAGCTCAGTCAGTCCCTTTCTTGCCTCCTCTGGAGAACGAAATACTCGAGCTTGAGCGTTTTCCTGGAATACCCTCAGTATAGCCGGATAGGCCAGTTGAAATTTAATTTTGTGGTTGTACAATTTAGAGCATATTTCACTGAAGGCCCTGCGCTGCTGCGCCACCGCTGATGAATAATCCTCGAACATGAGCACCTGTTCGCCCTTATATGTTAATGGGCGTCTGCGCTTCCTATACGCCCGTAAAAGCTCTACTTTGTCGTTGTAGTCCAAGAACTTCATAATTACTTGTCTGGGTTTTTCCGAGTCCACCGGTTTACCCTGAAGAACTGGATCGGGGCCTATCCGATGAATTCTTTCAATGCGACACATAGGGTCTAGCCCTAGGGCATAGGGCAGCTCCCTTTCACACAGCGCTCTCAATGCATTCTGCTTGACGGCTTCTGTAAGCCCCACTATGCGCAGATTGTTCCGCCTCCCGCGGTTTTCTTGGTCTTCAATGCGGGCTACTAGCTTTCTATTTTACTCCTGTGTCTTTTCTAAGTCAGTCTGCATTGTCGCTCTATCATCTTCCAACATGGCAATTCTGGACTCTAGCTCTTCAAAGCGAGCATTATGTTGTTGTATTTCTTCCCCCAGCTTATTAAAGGAGGCCTGCAGTGTCTGTTCCAGTGTTTTTTGGACATCTGCGGCTAGGTGCCTGGCCACCTCCACTGCCAACTGTCTGTAATTTATGCCAGATACCTCCGGTAGCTGGGGAGAATCAGGGGTGATTGTCTCTGGGCTTAAATCTGCTCCCTCTATGTGCTCGGTGCTGTCTTCCATCCCCTCAGTACCTGAGTGTGTTGCTGCGGTTGCCGCCGCCGCCGCCGCCATCTTGGGTAGTCGCGCGGGTCCTGGATCTCTTTCTTCTAAAACCGCGTCTGCCTTCTGTGAGCTCCGGAGGACATACCGGTCCATGCTCCCGACTACCTGAGGTAAGTTGGGGCGAGTTTATTTCCGCTGTAGTGGGGCTCTTAGCGGGTCAGCGGGGAAGGACAGCGGGAGCTCCGTTCCTCACCTCCTCACATGGCAGCGCCGGAACCGGAAGTCCTTCCATTTTCGGTTATTAAATGCAGCGTTTTTTCCGAATACGTCGGGTTTTCGTTCGGCCACGCCCCCCGATTTCTGTCGCGTGCATGCCAGCGCCGATGCGCCACAATCCGATCGTGTGTGCCAAAATCCCGGGGCAATTCAGGTACAATTGGCGCAAATCGGAAATATTCGGGTTACACGTCGGGAAAACGCGAATCGGGCCCTTGGTAAATGACCCCCACTGGGTTCACATAGACTCCCATTGCCCGAAACAATTGGGCGACCTGGGGGTTCCACTAAGTCCTTTTGAGACTTTGGGTTCATTCACTGTTAGACCATCAAAAACAGTTTTTGTTATCACATTACACTCCAACTCTCTTTCAAGAATCATATCTAGATCGATTTTGTATTGTGCTAGAGGTGAGCCCTCAAGTTTCCTATAACAGCTAAAATCATTTAGCTGGCGAAAAGCTTCTCTCTCATATTTGTTTACTGGCCAGATGACAATGTCCCCCCCCCCCCCCTTGTCGGCTGGTTTAAAGACCACAGATTTCATAGCCCTAAGCTGTCACAATGCCAGTCTTTGTTCTAAAAAATGCCCTGTGTCATTTCCCACATTCAAATTCACAGACGCCTGTCTGGATCTGGACCTAGATCTTGAAACCGATCTGGAGTTTCTTGAGAATCCTTGAATCCATTTGTAGACTCGATTCTCCTGATAATCACTATATCATTGTGCGACTCTGCGGACTTCTGCTGCTGCTGATGCCACCTTCACACTATATCATTGTGCCACTCTGTGGGCTCCTGCTGCTACTGATGCCACCTTCACACTATATCATTGTGCCACTCTGTGGTCTCCTGCTGCTGCTGATGCCAGCTTCACACTATATCATTGTGCCACTCTGTGGGCTACCATGTTGCCGCCCCCTTCACATTATATCATTGTGCCACACTGCAGACTTTTGCTGCTGCTGATGCCACCTTCACACTACATCATTGTGCCACTCTGCGGGATCCTGCTGCTGCTGCAATTTTCTCACTTTATCATTGTGCCACTCTGTGGGCTTCCATGTTGCGACCACCTCCACACTATATCATTTTGCCACTCTGCGGGCTTCTGCTTCTACCACCTTCACACTATATCATTGAAGCACTCTGCGGGCTCCTTCTACTGCAGATGCCACCTTCACACTATATCATTGTGCCACTCTGTGGCCTACCATGTTGCTGCCACCTCCACAATATATCATTGTGCCACTCTGTGGGCTCCTGCTGTGGCTGATGCCACCTTCACACTATATCATTGTGCCACTCTGTGGGCTCCTACTGATGCTGCTGACCACACCTCCACTCTATATCATTGTGCCACTCTGTGGGCTCCTGCTGCTGCTCCTGCTGCCATTTTCACACTATATCATTGTGCCACTGTCACGATACTAGTGGGACGGGAGCAGGAGTCCAGTAGTCAGGTAAGGCAGAGGAGGCTGGAGGCAATACACAGATAGCCGCAGGGGGCTGCAGTAGCAGTCTTGAGCAGGAGTGTAGAGACCAGAGTAATAATCCGGTATATCTCAGGAGCTGAAGGTGCTGTATAGATAACTTGCAGTCAGCAAAGGTAATGTTCCGAGGAACTAGAAGAAGATCTGCAGCAAGGAGGTCTCCTGGGTGTACAGGCTGTCCTCAGAAAACTGAACACAATACTAACACAAGCAGGAAGTGTCAGAGGCACGTATATATAGGCAGACCAATCAAGGTAAACTCAGGGCGGTACTAATCAGGAGAAGCAGGTGTCGGGTTTTGCAAGTAGGTTCAGCACCATAGTCCAGCAGCTAACTATTCAACTAGTTGAGTGGCTCAACATACAAGGAGACAGAGAACTAGGCACCAGAGCACAGGTTTGAATCCTGACATCACTCCCCTCCTAACAGCGACCTCTTGGCGCCACAGCATCTGGTTTTGTTGGATACTGCTGATGATGAAAATGTTTAATCAAGCGAGGAGCATTGATGTTAAATACTGGTTCCCATGAGTTTTCTTCTATCCCATAGCCTTGCCATTTGATAAGATATTGTAGTTGTTTTCTGCATTTACGGGAGTCCAGAATCTTTTCCACAACAAATTCTTCCTGTCCATCAACTTCAACTGCATCTGGAGGTGGAGAAGATCTTCCAGGAAATGGATTGACTGTAACCTTTTTTAGTAGAGACACATGAAAACCAGGATGAATTTTCATTGTCTCTGGAAGTTGTAGACGTACTGCAAGAGGACTAATTATTCTAGAAATTTTATAGGGTCCAATAAATTTCTGTCCGAGTTTGGGTGCAGGAACCTTCAGCTTAATATTCCGAGTTGAAAGCCACACTCGATCCCCTACTTTGAATTCAGGAGCCGGTGTCCGATATTTATCTGCCGCTTTCTTATATCGCTCCTGAGCAGCTCCCAATGTGTCCTTTAACATCCTTAGATTTTGTTGCAATGATGTAATTCTTTCTGTAACTGCTGGGATTAATGGAGCAACCGAAATTTTTGGGGAGAATGCTTGGATGCTATCCTAAGTTTGCAAAAAATGGTGTTTGCTTTGTTGAAGAATTCAACAGCTTGTCTGAATTCCAATTCCAAAAAATTCCAAAAATTTCTAAGCGCGCGGGAGCATGTAACGGACCATTTTACATCATATGGCGCATAAATTTTTGTATGGAGCGCCATTGTTTGGTAACTTACATTCACGTACGCCGCTGGTGGTGTAATCACAAAAAACGGAACCAGGGAAAAAGCAACTCTGGGCATTTTTGACTCAGGATCCTCAAAACCAACGGCCTAGACAAAAAAATGGTACAGCGCCATTTGTATCACGCATATTTTGGCGTCTAGGTCAAACCGCAAAAACGTTTTTGCGGTTTTTACTTTTCCAAACCCCCAACCATAGGTCCGATCGACTTGATTCTGCATTCCTTTTATCCGGCTCATCAAGCCGATCGATTCGCATGCTCACTCGTCCCGAAATACCTAACGGAAGTCCAGATACACCCCCTGAAAGATGCGAAATTTAGCCATTTTTTGAATAAAACACTAAATTGGAGCTGTTTTGCTGCGGAACCGTTTATGCCTGATTAACAAGCTTACAGTATGTTGTAGTGCTACACTTCCCCTGTCTGTGTGTGAAAAATAGAGAGGATTCGTTAAACGGTGTGGCCGTAAGCTGACTGGGTAGCTGGTATATTTTTGTAGGCCCCATTTTAATAAGGTTGTTTTTATAGCTAATTTCTCAAAGACGGTAAGTCTGAGATCAAAATCCTTTGGTATGCTGAAAGTACTCCACATGTAGAGCAAACTGTGAAATTTTAAAGGCTTTGCGCCAAACGTAGCCGGCGCAATGTACTTTTAAATATCACCCCTATTGAAACAGCATGCTTCCGGTAGTGGTAAGGTAAAAAAAATCAGCTCCCCGGGGGAGTGACTCTTGCTCATTTTGAGTTGCGATCTTCAAAACCAACCACCTGGAGGGCAAACTGGTGCAGTTTCAACCCCATAGCACGCATACATTGGCGTACGCTTTGCTTGGCAAATACGTTTTTTAAGGTTTAAATTTTACAAAAACCAAACCATAGGTCTGATCAAGGCAAACTTGATCTCATTTTGACCAGCTCCTCTAGCCGATCGATTCGCATTATGTTATGTCCAAATATTCTTAACGGAAGTCCAGATACGCCCCCTGAAAGATGCGCAATTTAGCCATTTTTTGAATAAAACCCTAAATTGGAGCCGTTTTGCTGTGGAACCGTTTATGCCTGATGAACGAGCTTACAGTATGTTGTAGTCCTACACTTCCCCTGTCGGCGTATGAAAAATAGAGAGGATTCGTTAAACGGTTTGGCCGTAAGCTGACTGGGTAGCTGGTATATTTTTTTATGTGCCATTTTAATAAGGTTGTTATTATAGCTAATTTCTCAAAGATGGTAAGTCTGAGATCAAAATCCTTTGGTATGCTGAAAGTACTCCACATGGAGAGCAAACTGTGAAATTTTAAAGGCTTTGCGCCAAACGTAGCCGGCGCAATGTACTTTTAAATATCGCCCCTATTGAAACAGCATGCTTCCGGTAGTGGTAAATTTAAAAAATTAATGTAGTACAGTTCGGTCGTCTTCTCGGGCAACACCTCAGAGGAGCTCCGAGGAGCCCCCCCGCGGGGCCGATCCGAGGACCTCACTAAACCATTCAATCGGTAGTAGCGACGGGCGGTGTGTACAAAGGGCAGGGACTTAATCAACGCGAGCTAATGACCCGCACTTACTGGGAATTCCTCGTTGATGGGGAACAATTGCAATCCCCGATCCCTATCACGAACGGGGTTCAGCGGGTTACCCGCGCCTGCCGGCGCAGGGTAGACACACGCTGAGCCGTTCAGTGTAGCGCGCGTGCTGCCCCGGACATCTAAGGGCATCACAGACCTGTTATTGCTCGATCTCGCGTGGCTAAGCGCCACTTGTCCCTCTAAGA